>NC_029793.2:9831219-9843517 GCF_000816755.2 Arachis ipaensis | reverse complement strand
CGCTGCTTTTTCTTCTTCTTCTTCCCGCTGCCTCACCGCCGGCGAGCCTCCCCTGCTTCACCGCCACCAGCGAGCCTCCCTGCTTCCCCTCCCTCAATCCCTGTCACAGAAGGAATCAGAGCTCACCGCCGCCCGTTACCCTCCCTCCAGCCCCTTCCTGTCATGCCCAGACCACCGGCGCTCCACCACTGCCTTCCCTGTCCCCTCTTTTCTGTTTTCTATTTTCATAATCCAGTTATCATTTTGCTTTCAATTTCTGTTTTTGGTTAGTGTTAGATGCTTGATTTGATTCTGGATTAGTTTAGCTGGATTTTAATTTTCTGTTAGTTGATTTTAGGGTATTGAATTGCTGAAAATTGCTGCTGAATTGTTGTTGTTATTGAGCTTCTGTTATTGAATTGCTGAAAATTACTTCTGCTGTTCTTCAGCTTCTACTTGATGTTCTGTTTTTGGTTGATGGTTCTTTTGATTTTCAATTTTGTTGATGGTTCTGATGATGATGATGATGATGATGATGACCATGATGATAATTGTTGTTGTTGTTCTGCTGATCATTGTTGCCTTTTTTTTATGCGTTTGTGCATCTGCTTCTGCTTCCGTTAATGTTGAGGAAGAAGAGGGGTGTTGAAGAAGAAGATGGGAGGGGAGGGTATTTTCGTCCGAAGGACGATTTTAAAACAAACTGAAACCTTAGGGACCATTTTGTAGCAAAAAAAAGGCCGGGGACGAAATAAATTTCCAGCCTCTACGTTGGGGACCAAAATCGTACTTATCCTAAAAATTAACCATCTCAAGTCTCAACCCTAATTTACCAAAAAAAATTACTAAAACACCCACTTCGTTCCCCTCCAACCGTCAGCTATCCTACTCTCATCAATCATCCCACCTCTCCGGCGTTAGAAGCTCTCTCACCGGCCATCAAACAACCATCCATGTAGTTATTAAAATAATCATATGACTATCTAGTGAAATGACTATCCAGCATTTGTTAATTGTATATAGTTAAATCGAGTCGAATAAAATAATCATCCAATTAAGAATTAAAATAACCATCTGCATACACAGTAAATTGACCATCCAACATATTTGATATTTTTTGGAATTAAAATGTCAAAATTATTGTTGGGATGGTAGAAACTTGAGAAGAAGTGAAGTGAAGTCAAGGCATGAAACAACTAAGGAAAAGAAGTAGAAAAGAAAAAAAAAGAATAGTGAATAGTTTCTTTTTTTTTTTTTTTGAACTTGGGTTAAAAATTTGAAGATGAGTTAGTTAATTGACCATGGAAGATGAAGTTTTAAGCTTACTCTTGGTATAATTTTTAACACTTGACACTTTGTAGATATACTACCAATAATGATTTGGATTCTACGTTGGCTTTCCTTATTTGGAAATCATGGGTGCGGCTGCAGATGGATCTGCGAAGGGGGCCGCACGACCGCACGTTGAATCACAGTGAACTCTCTGGCTGATGAAAACGAATCCCTGGCTGCGGGAGGGGGCCGCACGGCCGCATGTTGGGAAGCTGCCCAAATGACACACAGTGCGCGACTCGTAAGTGTGCGACTTGTATGTTCGCAGGGCGTAGTACGGCGTTGATCGGTCCTCTGGATGGCGACGGTTAATGTTGCTGGCAGAGCTTTCACTGGTGAGAAGGGAAAAGACTGTAGGAGAAGAAGGTACCTGAAGAAGTCACGTCACATGCGGAAAGGAGGGTTTGGAGTATATGTAACTATCGCGGTTGCAAATCCTTATTTTTCTTAATTTAAAATTAAAAATTATTAAAAATTAATTAACTTAATTATCATTTGAATCAAATTTCTTTTTTATCTCTATTATACACATTGTACACTAATATCATTATCTTTTCATACTTTTTCTTAATTTATAAAAAGAATCAACTTGGCAATGAAAAAGAAAATCAAATAAGAATTTTATTTGTAGAATGAATCAATAGGAGATGTAATTGAGATATATTCAGAATTATTAATTGATGAAATAGAAACTTGAATAAATAAGGTTAAACAAAAAGCATAATGGCTTGACCCATTTGTTTCGTGTAACACCCTACCACACAGAGCCTTACATCTAGGATGTAACACAGAGGCAGCAAGGCGCTACGACCTCTAAAATAAAATATATAATATTATATAACAAATGATAAAATATACTAGGAGTCTTGGAAAATGGGTAAACAAATTTCGAAAAATAAAAAGGGCATCGCTCGAGGAAATGAATTATTGGCGTGCTAAGAAAGCTAAAGGTTCAAGATAAGAGTAGACGAAAGAGTAACAAGAGTACCAAGAATACAGTGAAATTAGCTCCTGACTCAACCTGCGAAGCCAAGGTTGGCCGGAGAATATATCCCAAAATACCCAAAAATACAGAAACAAAATCCTAACTCTCCTATAACCTCTAAGAGGAACAAAATAGACAACTTTCTTGGAGAGCAAGCTAAGTACATATATACATATATAAATAAACAGAAAACCCAAAATATCCCAGACTACTCCGCTTCAAAAAATCCAGACGCCTAGCGAGGAGCCTCTCGACCTGCATCTGAAAACAACAACACAGTATGGGATGAGAACCGGAGGTTCTTAGCATGGTAAAGATGCCACACATATAATAAATAAGGTCCTGGGAATGCCAGAGGCAATCCTAGAACTCCGTTATCACAATTACAGAACTTAATTTCTAAGTAAAAGCCATAAATAAGGGTAGGTGTTCTAAGTACACTATAATCACTTACCTTAAACCTAACACCTAACACTCAACCAATTCACCATTCCTCCGTCCCTCCGTCTTCCATAAATTCACCAGAGACAAGCAACCAAAGAAATTCACGCACAAGTAATAAGCAGATAGTGCAAAAAGCAAGAATAGCAGGTAACAGGACATATATGTTCAATTAGGCAATCCCAAATAACGCATAGCAATCACACAAACAAATGCACATGATGCATGCCTGTCCTATGGCTGATGAGGCTCATCTGTCGGTTATCCAGCCAACCCGACAAGTCCGAAAACCTTAGACTGTCCCCCGTCGCGCATCCCCATGAGTCTATGCATAGATTTCACATTCATATAACATTCAAATCACTCACTGGGGGCTATCCATACCCGGAAATTTATACGTGCCCGGTCACCCTTACGACGTAGGGTCAATAGAGTATCGAGATTCAACCTGGAACACGTGGTGGTGAGCCACGGTTCTGTTACCCAGGGAAACTCGTATCTCAGATATCATTCATAAGCCATTTCATATTTATAATCATTATATAACCATTCATCAAAACCATGGCATATTAACTTCATTCATTAACCACTTCCCTTTTCACACTTTTCATCATATTTACCTCTTTCTTCACTTCCAAGTTAACTTAAATTCCTAACTTCTGCTATCTACCAAACTTATTAGTAGGATCTAAGATTAACAAGACAAAAATAGGAGGTTTAGGGTCCATAATCATGTTTAAAATAGAAAAACATAAGTGCTGGAAAATAGGGCGTGTGCGTATGCACACACCTGTGCGTGCGCACAGCTCAACAAGAAAGCAGTGTTTGCGTACGCACGAATACGTGCGCGCGCACACATCCCTTAGTGTGCCTGTGCCTCAGCTGTGCTAGCGCCACCAACAGAAGGCTCATCCTAGCGTGTGCGTGCGCAGAGAAGTGTGCGTACGCATACTTTATGAAAAATGCTAGGTGTGCGTGCGCACAGAGGCGTGCGTACACACAAGTTGAATTTTGCCTTTTTTGGGTGCGTGCGCACATACCTGTGCGTGGGCATACACCAGAAAACCTGGTTCTGCTGCAAGTTACAAAAATTCAGTTTTTTGCACCAATTTTTCGTCGTCCATAACTTCCTCTACAAAATTTAGTTTTCCACAAACTTTATATCGATTTCAAGCCTGTTAAACCCTCGTTAATTTAAAACAAATCTCATCTTTATTCAAAATTTGTAGAGCAAGATATGGACTGCTAAAGTTTGTCAAAATTCACATTTTACCAAAAATACCCCAAACCTTATTTTTGCCAAACTAACATTTCCTACCCATAAAATCTGCCTTTTATTAACATATCAATCCTTCACTAATAATCTCAAACACACATGTTCAATAGTAACAACTCTTGCTCATACCTCCCAATACTAGCTCAATCACAAGAATACATACTCTTTACTTCAACAACTCACAAACACACATCAATATATATCACTTATATAAACAACCTTTCATTATTATATATCAATACTTCACATTTGTTATCCTTCCAACACATAAATCAACCCTTTATTACTCATTCAATTCCAATACAAGTTCAACCATAACTTTATCCAACAACTTCACAAGGCTAATCATTTAATGCACATAATCAATTCAACTTATCATATGGTTCTTCTAGCCTAAGTTTTCACAACACCTTAAATGTTAAACGCGCGAAACCTAAACCATACCTTGGCCGATCACTTTATTCAATCCAAGGCAGCCTCACAAGCTAGAATACAGCCCCCAACGCTCAACGAAACCAGCCACAAACCAAGCTTCAATCACCACTAAGCCTCCAAATGTTCACTTTTCAATTCCAAAGCATGTATATGGACTTAATTCACACCTAATACACATATATACTCCAAATTCAGATTTTACCTAATGAAATTAAAATTGAGTTAAGGTTTAGGGCATTCTTACCTCACCCATACGTGTAGCAACTCAAACCCAACAACTCCCGCAAGCTAGATCGAACCTAGAACACCAAATTGGGAAGAATCTCACCATAGGATTTCAAATCCAAGAATAGAAAGGGAATAGAGATTATGGAACGAAAATATAATTTACCGATGAAATTGATCCGATAGAAATGTAGAGCTCGACGCGGTGATCGCGTGGCCACAAACGGTGCGACGATCAGAGTTCGGAGCAAGAAGTTATGGTGGATTGAATTTTTGACCAAGGGTTTGGAAGTATGAATTGTTCTTCCTTTTCCCCAAATTCTATAACGTGAAATGAAAATGAGAAAGGAAGGGAAGCTGTGTCCCTTAAAAGCTATTGGGCTGAATTGGGCCTTGGGCCCGTTTTGGGCCCGGTTCGTCCAGTTTGGCCCAATCTTGGGCCAAATTCTTTGAAATTGGTATCAAAATTCTCGTTTTGACGAACTCTATCCTATTTTGATATTAGTTTTTCATTTTTAATTTTCCTAATTAAAATTCAATTTATTGACTAATTATTTACTAATTTTACGGGGTTTACATTCTACCCACCTAATTAGGAATTTTGCCCTCAAAATTCATATTCAGATATCTGAAAAGAGGTGTGGGTAGTCCTTCGGCATATTCAGGGTTTCTTGAAGCTGACCATGTTACTCGCAACGTCCATCTTCTTTCTTTTAAACTGGCTTCGGTGGTAAGACATGAATTTGTTCTAGAAGTGTGTTTCAGAAGTTACGAAGTGTGGAGTGTACGTTGAATAAGTTCGAAAGGTACGGAAGAAAAACTATTTGGTGTGCCACTGATCATCAATATTCTCCCAAAATTGAAATAGACCAACTTAGCGGGGTTCAACTTCTTAGTTCTTGATTGCTCATCCGATTCTAGCTCGTTGAAGTAATATTCAGAAATAGGTATCTTCTACCTTCCAACTTGAGAAGTCTTCTTCTTCGATCTGCCTACCTCCTTTGTCGGCTTCCATAATGAGAATCTTAACTCAAATTTGTGTAACTTTTTCTTTGTTGTCTCGGCTATCAAACTCAAGAATTAAGACGTTCGTTGTTCCAATTTCCAATTAATTCAGAGGTGTTTAGCGTATTGTGGAGTCTCACCTTCTCCTTGATGTATAGTCTCGTTGATATCCCCAATAAGTAGTTTGCTCCGATAAGCAAAG
The DNA here is from genome assembly GCF_000816755.2 of Arachis ipaensis. NCBI lineage: Eukaryota > Viridiplantae > Streptophyta > Magnoliopsida > Fabales > Fabaceae > Arachis > Arachis ipaensis. Next base: position 9,837,637 of record NC_029793.2, on the reverse strand, counting down.
TGGACTTGGTCACTTGGCCCACGATTCCCTAACAGTATCACCTTTTGTCCTAGTCCTCAGCAACCTACTATGAAATCGATGGCTATTCTCTTTTACCTTTAATGTAGAACCTTTAATGGTTGTAGCCCTTTGCACGACTTCTGGTGGTCTCTCTTTTCTTTCTCATGCGTCGAACATGTAATTCACATAGATTGTCACTTCGTTCTTCACTTCTGGCGGTTCAAAATATCTTCTTGGATTCGCGATATATTTTTAGAAATCTCAAGGTAACTTCGAAAATCCTTTCTGGTAAGCTTCGGACAACAGTTTCTCGTTGCAACTCCCGATCTCGACACAACCCTTTCATGGTATCTTCTTGATTCAACCGGCTTCAGCACTCTTAGTAGCTCCTTATCACCGTTATTGCACTTCTTAAGTCCTTGATTCTACGATCTCTATTTCGGCATTAGGCATATAAATCTCTTCTTAGTTTTCCTTTTGTTTACCAGACTTCGACATCCTCGGTAGATCTTTATTGTCTTCTTACGCTTTCTGCATTTCGTCTTTGCTACGTTTTAAGACCGCAATAGATTTAGTTTGACTCCTTTAGCTATACCCTTGATATCCAATTTAAAGTTCCAACTTACCTAGCCTTCCTTCCTCCGAAATTTATATCCAAGCATTTTTCCAGAAACTTCTTACTCAGGGCGTCCGTTACCATTTCAAGATGTTGTATTTACACGTATCCTAAACCCCTCTGATAATGTATCGCACTAATTTCGAGTTGTTAAATAAGTTCAAGCATCCTGATTACTGGATTTGGGGTTAATCTTTCTCTTGGAGTTCGAAAGATCTCTTCATATTCGGGTATCCATGTAACCGGTGTATTTCTAGCGCGTTAAGCTAATCATAGGCTTTGTTGTCGGCAAGAATTTAAAGCTCCAAAACTCTTTTTGACGGTGCACGCTTACATGCTTTACCTTTCGTGCCCAAAAGTCTTGCTCTTAAGGAATCAACATCTCAGCAGTTGCAGCTATAGTTTATACGTAATACTAATATGGACTCAAGTTAATTTTCAAAAGGACATTAAGCTCAAAAAATGAATGAGCATTTCAAACAGTGTTCGTAGTAAGTCAAAAAGAAAATCTTGTATATGGTTAACTAGGATTATACCGAAATGATGAAATGCACAAGGAAAGGAACCTAGATGCATCTCAAGAAAAGAGTTCAAATTAAAGACCTCTGGTAGAAAAAACAGAGCGTACAAAGTCAAAGAAGTCTCAGCTGATTCTGAAGAACATGGTTTGCGAATAAGGCAACTCTAGTCATAGCGAGCATACAAGATTCAATGATTACGCGTTTATACCAAGACAAGCTCAGAGTCATCCTGAAGAAACAAAATTCATGCGCATAAGGAGTAAAGTTAGAAAGGTAGTCAAGCCATTTAGGAAGAACTCCGGATAGAATGTCAATGTAGATTTCAAAAGAAGGATTAGATTGAGTCGCGAAGGTTCGTTAGTACACTCTCTCTGCATAAGGCTACCTGCCGTTCTCTTTCTTCTTCTCCGGCATAACCGGCGCTTCCCACAAAGAAATAGTTAGTTAGATGATTTCCTCTTCTAGTACTCCCTTCCACTCTATCCTAAATTCTACCGATTATAATAATGTTTTTGCTTGTGGTGCGATTGAAGTCAATCCGGCTTCCGGTACTAAGCCTATCGCAAACTCGCTTTCTCTCTGAAATGGAAGTTCTGACACACCTTTAAGAATTGCCTTAGAAACTCTCTCATATAGGGATTTGGTTTTATCTTCACTTGCCTCTTAACAATTAACAGCTAAAGGTTGTGTTCTCTCTATTCCTCTTCCTCAAAGTTTCACCGTCACTGGATTCCAAACAATCACTCCGCGTAACCCTCAACACTCCTGATTCCTTAGATATGGTCTGACCTGCTTCCACTATGTCACTTAATCCTTAACCTTCAAAAGCCTAACCACTCCTCTAAGTTAGCTAAGTGTCACTCCGTTTCAACAACCAATAGTTTTTGACTATTCATCGACTTGGATCTCATGATTACTGAAACTTGTCATGCGTTACGAACGAATATTACATATCAATGGTATGCAAGGAAGTTAAAAATTCAACTGCTGGTTCATAATTACCTTGGGTCTGAAAATCGGATTCAGTTGCATTTCGGCATTCTCTTTGAACAATTCCAAGACATATGCCCTGGTCTCCCGCACTTGTAACATACGCCTAATCCGGCTCTGCACAGTCTGCTTGGATGGTGCTTCTTGCATCTTGAGCACCTTAAGTCATCCGGTTGAGCACTAGTTTGCCCTTTTAAATTCGGATCCGAACGGTTATCGTTCCTTCGGTCATTGTTCCGGCGCTGGGAATGTGAAGCGACAAGGCGTTTCTTTTTGAAATTTTGGCTCTTAGGTGTAATAGGTCCCTTTTTCTTTGTGAAGGGTTCCCGTCGATTCCTTGCTACCTCAGTCCTCCTTGAGCTTTCTCCCGTTTCCTGACCCGTGTTAACTTGCTCCGGATAACCCACTGGGACCCCTGTATTCAGAACATTATGTCCACCTTCATATTCATTATCACCATCATTGCCAGTTCCAGCTTGTGGTTCCATCCCATCCATCACTCGGATGGTCGCAGCAGCAACAACTCCAATGGCAGCAACAACACTCGTTATTGTGGTCATGATATCGGTCAAACTACCTACCGGTATGGCCACCTCATTAGTTCTCCGTCCTCGACCTCGATTATGCTCACGACCGCGCCCACGAGACGCCATTTGGTTCCTGTTCACACCAAACAAGTGATATCAAGGTGATCAGTCTCAATATCGCGATTCTAGTATTTCACAATTCCAAATGCATGCTCATGAGCATTCATGCCAATTATATCAGTTAGATACCCTAAATAGCATGTATAGACACCTAGAGTATGCCCAGAAGCATAGTCAGAAACAAAATGCCCAAAAATACAGAAACAAAATCTTAACTCTCCTATAACCTCTAAGAGGAACAAAATAGACAACTTTCTTGGAGAGCAAGCTAAGTACATATATACATATATAAATAAATAGAAAACCCAAAATATCCCAGACTACTCCGCTTCAGGAAATCCAGACGCCTAGCGAGGAGCCTCTCGACCTGCATCTGAAAACAACAACAGAGTATGGGAGGAGAACCGGAGGTTCTTAGCATGGTAAAGGTGCCACGCGTATAATAAATAAGGTCCTGGGAAGGCCAGAGGCAATCCTAGAACTCCGTTATCACAATTACAGAACTTAATTTCTAAGTAAAAACCATAAATAAGGGTAGGTGTTCTAAGTACACAATAATCACTTACCTTAAACCTAACACCTAACACTCAACCAATTCACCATTCCTCCGTCCCTCCGTCTTCTATAAATTCAGCAGAGACAAGCAACCAAACAAATTCACGCACAAGTAATAAGTAGATAGTGAAAATAGCAAGAATAGCAGGTAACAGGACATATATGTTCAATTAGGCAATCCCAAATAACGCATAGCAATCACACAAACAAATGCACATGATGCATGCCTGTCCTATGGCTGATGAGGCTCATCTGTCGGTTATCCAGCCAACTCGACAAGTCCGAAAACCTTAGACTGTCCCCCGTTGCGCATTCCCATGAGTCTATGCATAGATTTCACATTCATATAACATTCAAATCACTCACTGGGGGCTATCCATACCCGAAAATTTATACGTGCCCGGTCACCCTTACGACGTAAGGTCAATAGAGTATCGAGATTCAACCTAGAACACGTGGTGGCGAGCCACGGTTCTGTTACCCAAAAAAACTCGTATCTCAGATATCATTCATAAGCCATTTCATATTTATAATCATTATATAACCATTCATCAAAACCATGGCATATTAACTTCATTCATTAACCACTTCCCTTTTCACACTTTTCATCATATTTACCTCTTTCTTCACTTCCAAGTTACCTTAAATTCCTAACTTCTGCTATCTACCAAACTTACTAGTAGGATCTAAGATTAACAAGACAAAAATAGGAGGTTTAGGGTTCATAATCATGTTTAAAACAGAAAAACATAAGTGCTAGAAAACAGGGCGTGTGCGTATACACACACCTGTGCGTGCGCACAGCTCAACAAGAAAGCAGTATATGTGCATACGCACAAATACGTGCGCGTGCACACATCCCTTAGTGTGCCTACGCCTCAGCTGTGCTAGCGCCACCAACAGAAGGCTCATCCTAGCGTGTGCGTGCGCACAAAAGTGTGCGTACGCACACTTTATGAAAAATGCTAGGTGTGCGTATGCACAAGTTGAATTTTGCCTTTGTTGGGTGCGTGCGCACATACCTGTGCGTGGGCATACACCAGAAAACCTGGTTCTGCTGCAAGTTACAAAAATTCAGTTTTTCGCACCAATTTTCCGTCGTCCATAACTTCCTCTACAAAATTTAGTTTTCCACAAACTTTATATCGATTTCAAGCCTGTTAAACCCTCGTTAATTTAAAACAAACCTCATCTTTATTCAAAATTTATAGAGCAAGATATGGACTGCCAAAGTTTGTCAAAATTCACATTTTTCCAAAAATACCCCAAACCTTATTTTTGCCAAACTCACATTTCCTACCCATAAAATCTGCTTTTTTTAACATATCAATCCTTCACTAATAATCTCAAACACACATGTTCAACAATAACAACTCTTGCTCGTACCTCCCAATACTAGCTCAATCACAAGAATACATACTCTTTACTTCAACAACTCACAAACACACATCAATATATATCACTTATATAAACAACCTTTCATTATTATATATCAATACTTCACATTTGTTATCCTTCCAACACATAAATCAACCCTTTATTACTCATTCAATTCCAATACAAGTTCAACCATAACTTTATCCAACAACTTCACAAGGCTAATCATTTAATGCACATAATCAATTCAACTTATCCTATGGTTCTTCTAGCCTAAGTTTTCACAACACCTTAAATGTTAAACGCGCGAAACATAAACCATACCTTGGCCGATCACTTTATTCAATCCAGGGCAGCCTCACAAGCTAGAATACAGCCCCCAACGCTCAACGAAACCAGCCACAAACCAAGCTTCAATCACAGCCTCCAAATGTTCACTTTTCAATTCCAAAGCATGTATATAAACTTAATTCACACCTAATACACATATATACTCCAAATTCAGATTTTACCTAATGAAATTAAAATTGAGTTAAGGTTTAAGACATTCTTACCTCACCCATACGCGTAGCAACGCAAACCCAACAACCCCCGCAAGCTAGATCGAACCTAGAATACCAAATTGGGTTAGAGTTTCAAATCCAAGAATAGAAAGGGAATAGAGATTCTGGAATGAAAATAAAATTTACTGGTGAAATTGATCCGATAAAAATGTAGAACTCGACGCCATGATCGCGTGGCCGCAAACGGTGCGACGATCGGAGCTCGGAGCAAGAAGTTATGATGGATTGAATTTTTGACCAAGGGTTTGGAAGTATGAATTGTTCTTCCCCTTCCCCAAATTCTGTAACGTGAAATGGAAATGAGAAAGGGAAGCTGTGTCCCTTAAAAGCTATTGGGCTGAATTGGGCTTTAGGCCCATTTTGGGCTCGGTTCGTCCGGTTCGACCCGTTCAACTCAATTTTGGGCCAAATTTTTTGAAATTGGTATCAAAATTCTCGTTTTGACGAACTCTATCCTATTTTGATATTAGTTTTGCATTTTTAATTTTTCTAATTAAAATTCAATTTATTGACTAATTATTTACTAATTTTACGGAGTTTACATTTCGAATATTCAATTTGATTTCCTATTTTATATTTAAGGATAGAATCAATCATATATATAAATGAAAATGTAGTCAATTAAATATTTTATTTATCAACAAACCAATTAAAGAATTTAGTCAAGATATTATGAGAATCAAATCACTATTATAGATTTACACTTATCTCTTTTTAATAATTATTCTTTAATAGTAGCATAGCTTGCAAAGCTTCTCATTGCTATATATATATATATATTCCTTTGAAGAATTTTCTTGATTATTGTTGTGAGAGAGAACAAAATTTCTTCATAAAAACATGAATAAAGCTATAGCATTAGTTGCTTCTTCATTCTTGATTTTGTTGTTGGCTTCTCCAACTGTTTTTGCAACAGATTACACTGTTGGAGATGCCTCCGGATGGACCCTTGAAGTTGATTACACCAAATGGGCTACAGGGAAAGAATTCAAAGTTGGTGATACTCTAAGTGAGTCTCCTTTCTTCTACATTTTATACTTCTTTAATTTTATTTTAGGATTTGTTTGGATAAATTTTTACGATAAGGTTATTTTTTTCAAGTGATTTTTTAAAAGATTTTTTTTAAAAAATAAAAATAATTTTATAATT
>NC_029793.2:9816061-9831208 GCF_000816755.2 Arachis ipaensis | reverse complement strand
TCCAATCAAGTTTGCATTATGATTCTTATTTTGATAGCCAAATTTTCATTTTTCACTGTTAGGTTAAGTTTAACGTCTGTAAATTAAATGTTCCAAAAAATGTTTGCTTAACTTTATTTTTCTCTTGCAAACAGATAATTAGAGAACTATAATTTTTAAAAGGCAAAAATATTATGTATAAATGCGCTTGTAATATTTAACAAAAATATTTCATATACACGTGTATTATTCATATATTCTATAAATTTTTGGTGTATATATATATTTATTAGGATTGTCCAAATAGTTTAGAGCAGTAGAATTAGCCCATTTATCCATTTAAATAAGTATATTTTTGTTTTTAAAATTAGACTAATTTAAAATTATTAGAACTAAACAAATTAAATCTGATTAGCACAAAAAAATAACAAGTTAAACGGATTAGACTACAGATTAAATAGACAATCCGTTTAAATCTTTTTTGTATTTAAAAAAAATTAGTATTTTTTTTTTAATATTCCCCCTAATCTAATCCAAAAATACGACCTGAACCACTAAAAGAACTTTGTTTCTATAAAGTTTTTGACAAAAAAAAAAGTAGCATTTTTTTGTCAAAACATTTTTTTTTGTCTAAAATTAGATTTTCTTTTTTATCTAATACATTTAAAAAAAAATAAATGAATCAACCTGTTTAACTTGTAGGAATGGTCCTAAACATCTAAACTTAAAAATTAAAACTCATAAACAAACAAAAAATAAACAGATTCACAGGTATAACCTACAAACTTAAACAAGTCAAATTTAAAGAGGTTAGACTAATCGTTTGATACTATTTATATTTCAATATATATTATATTAATTTTTGGTATATATATAACATGACTAGCTCATATTATGAATTTATGATACATACTTAGAGCTAGACATAACAACCTATATACCAAAATATTACAATTCTTTCTAACTCTTGGAACAAAATGACCAAATTTGTTGTTTGCAAATAACTAATTAAGCATTCAAGTATTCCCCAAGCTTCCACCAACTGGACGAAGTGAGCGAAATTGACTTCAATAGCTGCAATTCAAGCAAACCAATCCAAAGTTACAAAGATGGCAACACCAAGATCACACTTTCGAAGGCAGGGCGCTTCTTCTTCCTGTGCCCAATCGGTAATCACTGCTCTCGTGCCATGAAACTTGCAGTCACTGTTTGTATTTGAATGTGACAAGATTTCGTTCGAGACGAAACAGAGTTAGAATCTTGATGAATCGACTCTTACCTGTTCTGGTATATATATATATATAATATAAAAGTTAATACAGAATAAAGTATGACAGGGTATATAGTGCGAATATTTACCTATATTCATTGTTGTCATCCCTAGTTTCTAGTGATGATACCCAATTTACTGGGGATTTGGTTGGTTCTTCTTTTGTTCTTGGATTTTAATTAATAAAAATATATAAATTTTTTTATTAAAAGAGATTAAACAAAAAATATATATAATAATTATTAATATAAATATTTTACAAAATTATAATTAAAATTAAAGTTTAATTAATTTTAATGTTAAAAATATTAAAAATAATTATTAGTATTTGTCTTAACTGATTTGGATTGGTTGAGTGGTCATCTCACTTGTCTAAAGTATTAGAGTTTTCGAATCCTATCTTGCGTACGTAACAACTCATTGGCTAGCGGCAGACCGTTAATAAATGGAGCTTCAATCCGTGAAAGATTAGTTCTCGACCTGCTGAATTAAAAAACACAGTGAAAGAAAATAGTATTTGTCTTGAAAGTATAACAATTCTCATTGATGATAGCATACTTATGGAGATTTGCCTTTGTTAAAATTTAACTGTGACAGTTTTATTTATTAGTATGATATTCATTCAAATGATGTCAAACAATATGGTCAACATTATTACCGGTTAAAATTTTATATTTTATGACATGACTTTCAAGCTTCTAAACTTATCAACTTATAAACTTATTTCATTGCAAAAGCGATTAGATTTATTAATATTTTTTAATAATATTACCAAAACACTGTCGTTGAGTATTAGTTTATGTATATATCTAAACTAATTTAGATTGATCAAGTGATCAACTTAGTCGTCCGCTTAAATAAGTATTGAGGGTTCGAATTCTGTCTCGTATGTATAGTAATTCGTTGCCGGCCAATTGTAGATTCTTAAATGGAATTCAAATTCATGACGGGTTAGTCCTTAACTTGTTGAATACCGTGGGAAGCAAAAAAAAATATCTTTACCTAAATTTTATTATATTTTTGTCCCCATTACTAAATTTTTTTGGGTCCGTCACTGTTCACAGCTTATGTCATCATCGCTACTCATCCCGTTACCGTCGTTGTTGAGCCCGTCGCCACCATTCTCATGCCGAGTTTCTTTTCTCTAGGTAAATTTCCCTCTCTCTCTCTCATTGTGAGTCTGTTAAGTTCTTCTATTCAAACATTGATATTTAAATTATAAAAAAATTGATTTTCATATTTTATAGAATATCATATTGGCGGTAATTGTAAATATGACGCTACTTAAAATTAAATAAAGTAACATAGATAAAACAAATAAAAAAATAAAAAATTACTTAATCTTGTATAAAATTTACCTATAAAATTCTGTACCAAAAAATAAATTTAATTTTAGTATATTAATAATATAAAATATTTTATATAATCATTCAATTCAATTAGATTTATCTATTTAGGTCATTATTGAAAATAAATTTAAGATACTAATATACAATTACTTTAAATTAAGCAACAATTATCAATACTATATAAAGGACACACTATTCTACTAAGAATGATTGTCATAAGGAATAATTTTCCAATTTTCTATACTAATATTAGAAAGTTTATATAATACTATATAATAATATTATCATTATCAATACTATATGATATCAAAATAAAAAAAATTACTGTGCTAATATAATATTATTAATATTATATAAATCATCTTTGTATTTATTTTTCTGTGCGTATATAATATTTAATTAACACATTAAGACATATATAATATTTTGTTAATAGATATATAATATAAAGCGATTTACAAATTATTATTAATTCGTATATAATGTATAATTAAATTTAATGAATTCAATTAGAATAAACAATAAATTATTTATTTTATTTCAGACTTTATAAAAAAATAAATTAATTAACTAATATAACAAATTATAATTAATGTAGTAAAATTAATTAAGTAATATATATTATAATAAATTATATTAATATTTAAATATCTAATCAAATCAATTAGCTGATATAATTAAGTCATGGTAATAAATTGTATTGAATGAGTTAAAATAATTAAATCGAAAAACACTCTCCAGAGCATGCCACGTCAACTCCATCATTAAGTGCAGACATCCGATTTTTATATAATAGAATAAATAATTTTCTTAAACTAATTTATTATTCACGTATTCGAACCCGAAAGTAAAAAATATTTGGAGATTGAAGATAAGTTTTAAAATTAAAAGTTGAGGACTTAGCTTCTTAACGAAGAATTGGTGGTTTAATTTAACAACAAATTTTATGTTTTTATGTATAATTATTGTTATAATTATAGTTATATATTATATTCATTTATCCGACCCTATAAATTCTAATAGTGTTGATATTCATTTAAGGCATACATTAATTATAGGGTTAAGTACTGAAATCGTCCTTAAGGTAAGGGGCGAAAATCAAATTCGTCCCCGACCTTTTTTCATTATTAAAATCATCCTCAACGTTCAAAAACGTTTTAAAATCATCTTTTTCCAAATTCTTGGACCAAAATACCCTCATCATCATCATTCTTCTCTTCACCTTTCTCACCCCACCACTTCCACTGCCACCACCATTACCACCACCACCACAAACACAAACACCAACCAACACCAACACCAAAAACATCAAGTAACAGCAACAACATAACTCAGAAAATCAGAACTCAAAACTCAGCAACAACAGTAATCAAAACTCAACAAAACTCAGCAAAACTCAGCAATAACAGATTCAGCAACAACAATAATAAAAACTCAGCAAAACTAAGCAATAAACAATAATCAAAACTCAGCAACAATTCACAAAAAATTCAGAAATTCTACAACAAAAATCCAATTCACAGGAGGAGGAGGAGAAGAAGAAGAAGAAGAAGAACAGTGGCGGATCACAGGCGGCAGGGCGGCGATGCAGCGGTGGCGGCAGCAGCGAAGATCGGCGGCGTCCGTGAAGACCGGTGGCGGCGGCGAGGAGTCTTCCCCTTCCCCCTCTTCTTCCCGAAACCTAACATTTAATTTTTTCTTTTGACCTGGAACATTTAAAATTATTTCATTTCCAAATACTAGATTGTTTTATTTTTTTCCTTCTAATATTTTTTTTTTTTGAAGGTACCCATCCACACTTAAAAAGGTTTTTTTGGTTTTAAAGTTACATTCTCACCATCACAATTAAATTCTCAAAGTTATCAATTATTGAATTGGTCTAATAGTTAACTTATTAGTCCGTTTAATAAAGTGTTAGAAGTTCGAATTTTGTCTAGCACAACATCAAATTAAATACACGTTATAAATAATAAATGGCTGAAATTCGTTTGATACCTCAAATTTTATTAGATTTATTCACCTAAAAATAATTAAACACACATTATAAATAATAAAATAATAATTTTATTCTTTGAATGAAATAAGAATAATAAATATAATCATAAATCAAACAAAAAAGGATAAAAGAAGAACAATCATAATTACACTTTTTTTTGTATTTTTTATTTTTTTTTTGTAATTTTTGCATGAAAAGGTATTGAATTTAAACCGCTATAAAAAGGAGGTAGGAGTCTCCTTCCCTTACCGAAAGTTCTTATTCCAAAAGTTTTGGCGATCACCTTCCCTTACCAAAGGATCATATCAATATATTATCTTTGTAGGTCACATTCCCTTATCGAAGGATCATACCATCGGTTCAATTTACAATCAAGGTTATTTAGACATACACAAGAAGGAAGTCATGACAAAAAAAAAAAGAGACATAAGTTTGTCGATCACCTTATCCCTTACCAAAAAATCATTTCGATATTTTGTCTTTAGGGTCATATTCCCTTATCGAAGGATCATTCTCTCAATTCTTTAATGCACATAAGATGGTTATTGTAAACTCCGATAAATTAGTAGATAAATTAGTCAATAAATTAGTCTTTAATAAGGAAGATTAGAAATGCGAATATTATATCAAATTAGGATAGAGCTCATCGAAACGAGAATTTTGATACTAATTTCAAAGCAAACGATCTAAGATTGGACCGAACGGGTCGAACTGGTTAAATCGGGCCCAAACCGGACCGTCGGTCCAACCGACCGACCTATTAAATGAACCCAGCTTTGTCTTCTCCCTCATTACATCAGCAATGAAGCCTTCAGCTTCCACGAAGAAGAAAAACGAGAAACACTCCCGTAACCCTTATGTGAATTTCCAACTCCCGTAACTTCTCCGTTCGAGTTCCGATCGCCGCACGATTTGTGGCCACGCGTTTACCGCGTCGAGCTCTATGTTTCTACCGGAACAATTTTATTGATAACTTGTTTAATCACTCTCAGCCTCCTCTTCTCCCAATTTTCGAATTTTGAGTAGGAATGTTGAATTTCTTTTATTTCTGATGTTTTAGGATCCAATTAGCTTGAGGAAAACGTTCACTTTTGCTTATGTGAAGCTTGGGTAAGGTGAGGATATGATAATTCTATTTTAATTTCATTGAATTTGAGCTTTGAGTATTAAATTAGATATATATGTGTTATAAATGTATCTTAGGTTGAAAATAAATAATTGGAGCTTGGAATTGTGAATATTGGAACTTGGAGGAAGCTGAGCTTAGAGTTTGTTGAATTTTGAGGGCTGCCTTGATTTTGAATAAATTGCTTTGGTCGTTACGTGGAAATCGGCCAAGGTATGGTTCAGGTTTCTTGTATTTAATATATAATATTCTGTGAAAATTTAGGCTAGATGACCGTCGGATAAGTTGGAATATATGTGTATATTATGGTTTAGTGCCTTGTTACAAAATGTGGATTGATGTGGTATTGATTAGTTGAAGGATTAATGAAATGTTAATCAATGAGTTGAGGACACAAATGTGTAATCCATGAATTGTGGTTCGATTGTAGGACTTGGCTTGTGTATATGCTATTGTTGTTGGTGGTTTTGGCTTGTGTATATGTGATAATTGTGGGTGTGAAGTATGATTTTTATGGTAGATATGGTATTGAGGAAATAGGATTTGTTGATGTTAGTGTGCAGGTGAATATGTTGGGAGTATGAGAATTGCTTGAACAAGGAAAGAGCTCGTTATTTTGTATATTTGACTATCTGTTCCAGTTTTGGGTTACTTTACATTTAATAGTTGTAGCTTTCTTATCACACAAGTTAACTCGTTTCTTGAGCGTTGTGCTTTTATATTCGCGATTTTTGTTTCCTCTATTCTTCAAGGCTCCTAGCATATTATAATTCTTCTGCTATTATACGTACACATTCCATTTTAGAGGTCATAATAGCACACCACCTCTGTTTTATGACTTAAGTGTAAAGCTCTGTGTGGTAGGGTGTTACATTATGGTATCAGACCAGTTCGTTCCTATAGAGCCTGAAACACGGACTGATTGTGCTTCTGTGCATTCTCTGTATATGTGTTTATGTGCTATTAGGATATCTGACTGATATATATGGCATAAACATTTGTGAGCATGCATTTGAAACTTAAAGCATTAGACCTACGATATTGACGCTGATCAACTTAATATCACTTGTTTGGTGTGTATAGGGACCAGATGTCAACTCGCGGGCATAGTCGCGGGCGAGGTAGAGGTAGGATAGGCACCGTTACTCCTGGCCCAGCAGCAAATGATCCAGTATACTTTATGGCTGCTCTAGGAAATATGGCTGCAGCTATGCAGGCGACAGCCAAGGCACTGGGTAATCAGATAAATAAGGGTAATCATGGGAACAATAATGATGAGGACGGTCCTATGACACTTGCTACATTTCTGAAAGTTCACCCTCCGAATTTTAGGGAAACCTCAAATTCCACTGATGCAGATAATTGGATTCAGGCTATGGAACGAGCATTACAGGCCCAACAGGTTCCTGAAGAGCAATGGGTTGAATTTTGAACTTATCAGTTGCAAGGTGAGGCTCGGTATTCGTGGCAGGGAACACGGCGTATCCTGCAACCTGATGGTGCTGCGATTCCTTGGGAGATTTTCCGGACAGAATTCTATAAGAAATACTTTTCTAATTCAGCCAAAAATGCTAAGGAACTTGAATTAATGCAGTTAAAGTAGGGACAGATGATTATTGCTGACTATACTAGCAAATTTGAGGAGTTATGTCACTTTTCTCGTATCTGTCAAGGTGTGCCTGAAGATTTTGCCGAATGAAAGTGTATTAAATATGAGGGAGGTCTTAGGAGAAATATTCTGAGCTTCGTTGCCCTAATGGAGATCAGAGTATTTTCTGAATTGGTGAATAAGAGTAGGGTGGCTGAAGATTGTGTGAGGAAGGCGGCGATAGAGAAAGGAAGTTTGAGGGTGCCTTTTCAGAGGCCTTCAGGGAGAAACTTTGCTCTGAGAGGTAAGAATTTCAAGCGTGGAGGCTTTGTTCCGCAGCAGACTCAGGGCCAGAGTAATTACAGAAGGCCGAATACTAATGTTAATCAGGGAAGAAGGGTTGGAAAGCAACCACAGCAGGATCTGAACTACCAGAGGTGTGGAAAGTATCATCCTGGTGTTCTGTGCAGGTTAGGACTTGGGGTATGCTATTTCTGTGGACAACCCGGGCATATGGCCAGTAATTGTTCGAAGAAGAAGAAGTATGAGACTGGTAGGGTACAGCAACCAGGAAGAGTGTATACCACTTCTACAATAGGTGCTGAGGGATCTGAGACACTGATTAGAGGTAATTGTGAAATGGCTGGTAAAATCTTAAATGCTTTATTTGATTCAGGAGCAACTCATTCATTTATTGCATTTGAAAATGCTAATGAGATAGGATTGAGAATGGTGGTATTAGGTTATGATTTGAAAGTGTATAATGCTACTCATGAAACTATGGTGACTAGGATAGGATGTCCACAAGTTCCCTTTCGAGTGCAACAACGTGAATTTGTGCATGATTTTATTTGTTTGCCGATGACTGGTCTTGATCTCATCTTGGGATTAGATTGGTTATCCAAGAATCATATTTTGCTTGATTGTTCTGAGAAATCAGTACAGTTTATGCCGGAAGGATCAGAAGCGCCAGTTGTGGTGAATAGTTATTATTTGAACTCTATAATAGTAAACTGTTCTGGAACTAAATGTCAGGGTATTATGTTATTAACTGCAGGAGTATCAGGTGATGATAAGAATTTAGAGCAGATTTCGGTTGTATGTGAGTTTCCATATGTGTTTCTAGATGATATTAATAAATTTTCACCTAATCGAGAGGTTGAGTTTGCAATTGAATTAGTGCCTGGAGCCGGTCCAATTTCGATTACTCCTTACAGGATGTCACCTTTAGAAATGGCTGAACTGAAGTCCCAGCTGAAAGATCTGTTGGGTAAGTATTTTATTCAACTAAGTGTTTCTTCGTGGGGAGCGCCAGTGTTACTGGTAAAGAAGAAGGATGGGAGTATGCGATTGTATGTCGATTATCGGCAATTGAATAAGATCACTGTGAATAATAAATATTCGCTGCCTAGAATCGACGACCTAATGGATCAGTTACAAGGTGCAGGTGTATTTTCTAAGATTGATCTGCGATCTGGGTATCATCAGATAAGGGTTAGAGATGAAAATATTCCGAAAATTGCTTTCAGGACACGTTATAGTCATTATGAGTATACAGTAATATCTTTCGGATTAACTAATGCTCCAGCAGTATTCATGGATTATATGAACAGAATTTTTCGGCCGTATTTGGACAAGTTTGTTATTGTCTTCATTGATGATATTCTTGTTTATTCTAAGACTGAAGAGGAGCATGCTGATCACTTGCGAACCGTATTGCAAATTCTGAGAGACAGGAAGTTATAGGGGCTTCTGGTGAATAGTTATTATTTAAACTCTATGATAGTAAACTGTTCTGGAACTGAATGTCAGGGTATTATATTATTAACTGTGGGAGTATCAGATGATGATCAGAATTTAGAGCAGATTCCGGTTGTATATGAGTTTCCAGATGTGTTTCCGGATGATATTAATGAATTTCTACCTAACCGAGAGGTTGAGTTTGTAATTGAATTAGTGCCTGGAGCCGGTCCAATTTCGATTACTCCTTACAGGATGTCACCTTTAGAAATGGCTGAACTGAAGGCTCAGCTGGAAGATCTGTTTGGTAAGCATTTTATTCGACCAAGTGTTTCTCCGTGGGGAGCGCCAGTGTTACTGGTAAAGAAGAAGGATGGGAGTATGCGCTTGTGTGTCGATTATCGGCAATTGAATAAGATCACTGTGAAGAATAAATATCTGCTGCATAGAATCGACAACCTAATGGATCAGTTACAAGGTGCAGGTATGTTTTCTAAGATTGATCTGCGATCCGGGTATCATTAGATAAGAGTTAGAGATGAAGATATTCCGAAAACTACTTTCAGGACACGTTATGGTCATTATGAGTATACGGTATTGTCTTTCGGATTAACTAATTCTCCAGCAGTATTCATGGATTATATGAACAGAGTTTTTTGGCCGTATTTGGACAAGTTTGTTATTGTCTTCATTGATGATATTCTTGTTTATTCTAAGACTGAAGAGGAGCATGCTGATCACTTGCGAACTGTATTGTAAATTCTGAGAGACATGAAGTTATATGCTAAGTTATCTAAATGCAAATTTTGGAAGAGTGAGGTGAAGTTTCTTAGTCACGTGGTGAGTAAGCAGAGAATAGTGTTGGATCCTGCTAACGTGGAAGCAGTAGTGAATTGGGAGCGACCAATTTCAGTGACAGAGATCAGGAGTTTTCTAGGTTTGGCGGGATATTATCGCAGATTCATTAAGGGATTTTTACAGCTTGCTTTACCTTTAACTATATTGACTAGGAAGGATACGCCTTTTGTCTGGACTCCAGAGTGTGAGGAGAGTTTTCAAGCATTGAAGCACAGGTTGACTACTGCACCCGTGTTGGTATTGCCTGAACCAAGTGAACCATTTGAAGTGTATTGTGATGCATCACTGAAGAGTTTGGGGTGCGTTCTGATGCAGCATCGAAATGTTGTAGCATACGCCTCACGGCAGTTAAGGCCGCATGAGATGAACTACCCGACACATGATTTGGAACTTGCTGCTGTTGTGTTTACTCTAAATATTTGGAGACACTATCTCTTTGGTGTCAAGTTCCACGTTTTCTCAAACCATAAGAGTTTGAAGTATCTTTTTTAGCAGAAGGAGTTGAATATGTGTCAGAAGAGATGGATAGAGCTTCTGAAAGATTATGATTTTGAATTGAATTATCATCCAGGAAAAGTGAACGTTGTGGCGGACGCCTTGAGTCGGAAGTCTTTATATGCAGCTTGGATGATGCTACGGGAAGAAGAGTTACTAAAGGCATTTCAAGGTTTGAATTTAGGGGTTAGAGAAGAATCTGGAATTCTATGTCTGAGTCAGTTGTAGATTCCAAGTGATTTTAAACCAGAACTTCTGAAGGCTCATCAAGATAATAAAGCATTACATAAGGTATTACTGGCAATTGAACAGGAAAAACAGTGAAAAGTGTCAGAAGGACATGATGGTTTGTGGAGGTTCAATAACCAGATTGTAGTGCCAGATGTTGGAGACCTGTGACAGAGTATCTTGAAGGAAGCTCATAAGAGCAGATTTTCAATTCATCCAGGAAGCACCAAAATGTACCAGGATCTGAAAGCGATGTTCTGGTGGCCAAGAATGAAGAATGATGTGGCATTGCATGTATCTAAATGTTTAACGTGTCAGAAGGTTAAGATTGAGTATTAGAGACCATCAGGAACCCTTCAGCCTTTAGAGATTCCACAATGGAAATGGGAGAGTATCGCAATGGATTTTGTAATAGGTTTTCCTAAAACCCGGTCTGGTTGTGACGCTATTTGGATGGTTGTAGATCGACTGACAAAATCAGCTCACTTTCTCCCTATCCGAATAAGTTGCACAATGGAAGAACTAGCTCGAATGTATATCAAAGAGATTGTCAGGTTACATGGCATGCCTTCTACCATTATATCTGACAGGGATCCTCGTTTTACATCAAGGTTCTGGTGAGCTTTTCAACGTGCATTTGGGACTCAATTAAGTTTGAGTACTGCGTATCACCCTCAGACAGATGGTCAATCAGAGAGAATTATTCAGACCTTGGAGGATATGCTTAGGGCTTGTGTTTTGGACCAGCCGGCGAGCTGTGATCGGTATATGTCATTAGTAGAACTTGCTTATAATAACAGTTACCATGCGAGCATCGGAATGGCTCCATATGAAGCTCTGTATGGCAGAAAATGCCAGTCTCCACTATGTTGGTATGAAACTGGAGAAAGAAGTTTGTTAGGGCCTGAGATGATACCTGAAACTACTGAACAGATAAAGAAGATTCGTAGTCAAATGCTTATAGCCCAAAGCCGTCAGAAGAGCTATGCTAATCAAAGATGAAAGCCTTTGGAATTTGAAGAAGGGGAGCATGTCTTTCTGAAGGTTACACCAACCACTAGAGTGGGAAGAGCTATTAAGACTAAGAAACTGAATCCCCGTTATATTGGACCGTTCGAGATCCTGAAAAGAATTGGGCCAGTGGCTTATAGAATTGCCTTACCACTGTATCTTTCGAATTTGCACGACGTGTTTCATGTGTCACAGCTTCAGAAGTATACTCCTGATGAAAGTCATGTTCTGGAACCGGAACCAATCCAAGTAAGAGAAGATCTAACACTTCCAGTAATTTCGGTGAGAATTGATGACACTAGTGTTAAACGATTACACGGAAAGAAGTATCATTGGTAAAAGTAGCTTGGAGTCGAACTGGTATCAAGGAACATACTTGGAAACTCGAATCAGATATGCGAAGGGACTACCCACATCTCTTTTCAGGTAACTGAATTTGAATTTTGAGGGAAAAATTCTTTGTTAGGTGGATATGATGTAAACCCCGATAAATTAGTAGATAATTAGTCAAAAATTAGTTTTTAATAAGGAATATTAGAAATGCGAATATTATATCAAATTAGGATAGAGCTCATCGAAATGAGAATTTTGACACTAATTTAAAAAAAAAACGGTCTAAGATTGGATCGAACGGACCGAACCGGTTGAACCGAGCCCAAACCGGGCCGTTGGTCTAACCGGACCGACCTATTAAACGAACCCAGCTTTGTCTTCTCCCTCATTACAGCAGCAACGAAGCCTTCAGCTTCCAGGGAGAAGAAAAACGAGAAACACTCCTGTAACCCTTACATGAATTTCCAACTCCCGTAACTTCTCCGTCCGAGCTCCGATCGCCGCACCGTTTGCGGCCACGCGTTCACCGTGTAGAGCTTTACGTTTCTACTGAAACAATTTCACTGGTAACATGTTTAATCACTCTTAACCTCCTCTTCCCCCAATTTTCGAATTTTGAGTATGAATGTTGAATTTCTTTTATTTTTGATGTTTTAGGATCTAATTAGCTTGAGAAAAACGTTCACTTTTGCTTATGTGAAGCTTGGGTAGGGTGAGGATACGATAATTCTATTTTAATTTCATTGAATTTGAGCTTTGAGTATTAAATTGGATATATATGTGTTATAAATGTATCTTAGGTTGAAAATAAATAATTGGAGCTTGGAATTGTGAATATTGGAACTTGGAGGAAGCTGAGCTTAGAGTTTGTTGAATTTTGAGGGCTGCCTTGATTTTGAATAAATTGCTTTGGTCGTTATGTGAAAATCGGCTAAGGTATGGTTCAGGTTTTTTGTATTTAATATATAATATTCTGTGAAAACTTAGGCTAGATGACCGTCGGATAAGTTGGAATATATGTGTATATTATGGTTTAGTGCCTTGTTACAAAATGTGGATTGATGTGGTATTGATTAGTTGAAGGATTAATGAAATGTTAATCAATGAGTTGAGGACACAAATGTGTAATCCATGAATTGTGGTTTGATTGTAGGACTTGGCTTGTGTATATGCTGTTGTTGTTGGTGGTTTTGGCTTGTGTATATGTGATAATTGTGGGTGTGAAGTATGATTTTTATGGTGGATATGGTATTGAGGAAATAGGATTTGTTGATGTTAGTGTGCATGTGAATATGTTGGGAGTATGAGAATTGCTTGAACAAGGAAAGAGCTCGTTATTTTGTATATTTGACTATCTGTTCCAGTTTTGGGTTACTTTACATTTAATAGTTGTAGCTTTCTTATCACGCAAGTTAACTCGTTTCTTGAGCGTTGCGCTGTTATATTCGCGATTTTTGTTTCTTCTATTCTTCAAGGCTCCTAGCATATTATAATTCTTCTGCTATTATACGTACACATTCTATTTTAGAGGTCATAATACCATACCACCTCTATTTTACAACTTAAACGTAAAGTTCTGTGTGGTAGGGTGTTACAGTTATTGTAATGCTTAGTGTGTACGCAATAAAGAGATATTATTATATAAAATTGATGGGAGTCCTCTCCCCTTGTTAAAAGTTCTTATCCCAAAAGTTTGCCGATCACCTTCCCTTATCGAAAGATCATATCGATTC
Source organism: Arachis ipaensis (assembly GCF_000816755.2). Classification (NCBI taxonomy): domain Eukaryota; kingdom Viridiplantae; phylum Streptophyta; class Magnoliopsida; order Fabales; family Fabaceae; genus Arachis; species Arachis ipaensis. The sequence continues at coordinate 9,817,502 of NC_029793.2, read as the reverse complement.
GATCACCGTCTCTTACTGAAGGGTCATCTCAATTATCTTGTCTTTGGAAGTTAACTTCCTTTATCAAAAGATCATTCTCTTCGTTCTTTAATGCACATAAAATGATTATTATAATGTATAATGTGTACAAAATAAAAAAATATTATATCATGATATGAAATACTAACATCTATATTAAAAAATATTTAAGACATGACATATAAGAAAATAATATAAAACTCCTACCTTCAATGAAGTTCTTATATATATTCCAATGCAAATAGACACTATTTATTAGTAAAGAGAGACTTGTTCAATGACTAAATTTTATATATATTTTTTATATAGGTATGTATCTTTGACTAGATAAGAAAAAAATTTTCATATTTCGTAATTTGCATAATTTAGAGACAATATCTTCTTGAACAATATAAGAGTGGAATTTGTGAATAGTTTGGCAGAAGATTTAGAGTGAGAGTAAGGAAGTAAAAAGAGATAATGGTTTTTCTTATAATGAAGTGGAGAAGATATATGAATGATAATTTATAGAGATAATAGAAGATAGAGAAGATAGATTACCTAGAACATTTTGTATAAAAAAGGAATAGAATGAGAAATAAATAACTCAAATAACTCTTAGGTATGTATAAATTATGTTAGGAGAATTTAACTCACGTTTAGCTAAAATCTTCAATCTGAATTATCAGCTTGTGAGCCCTATAATATTTTATACGTTTAGAATTTAAAAATAGCTATTAGAGACAAATTTATAGATAATTGAGTTATCTTTAAAATGAGGTTTTAATAAAGTCAATCAAATAACCCCAACTTTAGATATTCACAAAATACTGTTAGTATATCAGGCTGGTTGGTTAGGGTACGATTTTCTACTGTGAACTTATAACAGATTTATCTACCTAATTTAATTTGAATTTAATTTTGCATGAAACTTAAAGAATAAAGATAGTTTTCTTATCCTTTCGTGTAACTAAAGATCATTAAAATTTAATAAGCATGGAATTAGTTATGACTATATCTTTAAAGGTGATTTATTGTCGATTAGAAATTCACTAAAACTAGTATTTTCGTATTTTCAAATTTTAAATTAGATATGTTAGTTTTTCAAATGTATTATTTTTAAATTTTTTATTATGAATTTAAATTTTAAATCATTACAATTTTAATTAAATAATGAATATGATTCAAAAAGTTGGGATGTTATTATGGCCGCAGAATGGTGGAAGCGTGGCGGTGACAGGAGGCAACAGTGAAACCTACAGTGGTGGAGTTAGGGTTTAGTAATATAACAAACAAAAAAAAAAGGGACAACAACTTTACCTTGGCGCACTGGACCTCAGCCACAGTGATAGTGACAAGGCGATGACCTCCGATTGACGACAAAGGACACCAACAGCAGCGGCATGATAGAGGCTCGAACAGCAATAATGACGATGTGCTGATA
>NC_029793.2:9812847-9816053 GCF_000816755.2 Arachis ipaensis | reverse complement strand
TGGACCAGAAAGAGAGAGATAAGAGAGAAGAGAAGAGAGAGAGAGAGAGAGATAGAAAGTTTACAGAAGTGAGGGAGAAGGGTTTCGCATTTGAATTTTATTCTAAATTTATTGTCGAATTTATCAGCGAAAAAATTCGATGGTAAGGTGTTCGTCATTACCTAAACGACACATTTCACTAAATCGTGTTACCGTCGGAATTTTTCGACGGTAAATTTGGCACTAATAAAATTAATTTTTGTGCCTATATTTACTGTCGAATTTAACGACGGAATTTTAAATTCAATGGTAACTTATTCAAGGGATGAATTTTCACTCATAATCGTCAAAAAAATTGCTGCTAAATCTATCGATAACGTCTGACCGTAAAATTGATAATATTCAACGCATTTCTTGTAGTGTATGTTAACGAATATTGATACACTAATATTAATTAAATTTACAAAAAATAATTATTATATTATAAAGATGTTAATGAATATAACAAAAAATATTAATGAATACTATAAAACGTTTTAATAAATAATATTTTATTGTATTTATTAATATTTTTATTTATAATAAATATTTAATTATGGGGTAAAATGAAAGAATAAATACCAATATAACAAAAAAAAGTTACGATGTATGAAAATTCGCGTTTAATTTAGACGAATTTTATGAAGTATACACAAGTTCACCTCTTTCTTAAATAAATTTTGTATAATTTTTAGAAGTTTACCGTGGGCAAATTCTATAAAAATCCATAAAATAAAACAAAAATGGAAATACAAAGTTAGTTTAATTTGTTTTTAAAAATAAATATTTTTTATTTTATAATGAAAAAAATCCTAACATTTCATTAGCATTTATTAGTATGTAGAAAAAAAAAAATCTCTTTACTTATTTTGTCATATGCCAGTCATATATTGGCTGGTCAATATATGACTACCATTAATCACATTAAATGACCTTAGTTAAGGTTGGCTATTAAAATAAGAGTGATATTAGGTATTTAAAAAATAATTATAATATAAAAATGTTATGTTAAAATTTGTATTTTTTTATAAGTAAGTGATATATACTTTTTTTGTTATTTATTCTTTTTATTACTTACTATTTTACTGTATATTTGGAGTTATTAATGTTCTTTCTAAAATTAATTTCAGTTTCTCTCAAATTAAATTCCTAACATCTCTCAATCATATTATTATCCATTAGAATACAATAATTCTCTTCAAAAATTATGGAAGTTAAATTAAAAATTTTTAACAATTTTTATTATACAACTTATATTTTATATTATGTATATGAATTTATAGATGTTATGGATAAATTTATCAATCAAATAAATTAATTTAAGAATTTGACATTTTTTAAATTCAATTATGATAAAATTTAAAAACATCTGTGTTAACTTTATAGTTACGTATGCAATAACTAAAAAATGATATGTGTGTGGATGTAATACCTAATAAACATGAATTTAACTTTTAGATGTTAGTTGTATGTAATTATGGATGTTATGTATATGAACGTATGAATGTTATGTGTATGAACTTAGTTAGTACAATATAATTATAAATACACATAAAAACACACACAAAAAAATTAAATCAGTTTATTACCATACCTCATCAAAGTTAGTGTGGTTTTCTATATTCTTGAAAATTAGTTGACTGACAACAACTTCGTCGAGTGAGTCCGTCTGTTCAAATTTTTCAGCACCTTCTACCATAGGTACCGTATTAAGGTCAAATTCAAATCCCATACTATTTGTAATGATAGAGATGACTTGTAAAATTCTTTGGCCTATTCTAATTGTGTTTACAATTGTATTAGAGTTGAGAATTTTGAATGAAAATAATTGAATTAACGGAAATAAAATCATATTAGGGTAGCTTTCAGATTTTGTATCTCCATTAAATGATGATAAATGACTTAATAAAAACAAAAAATTAATTACAATTAATTCATTTAATACAAATTATCATTACCGTTCTTTATAATTATTATGAGTTTTTATTGTATCCTTAAATATAAAAATCAAATTATAAAAAGAAATATTAAGTATTAATTATAAGAATGCTTAATAATAAGAAATATGATATTATAATTAATGTCATTAATAAGTGGGACAGATAAGAATATGATAAGTGGATTGATAGGAGAGTGAGATAAAAAATAAAACTATTATTAAATTATATAAATGAAGTAAATTATAGAAAGTTTTCGCTAATTATCACTCAAAATATTTTGTTACCAAACTTTTTCCTTAAAATAATTTGCTCTTATATATATATATATATAAAAGTCTAGGGGACCAACAGTTTTATTAAAATTTGGCCAACATTTAATCAACAAAAGCAAAGTGAGTAATCTCACACTCTTGAATGAAATCTCACACTATTGAAATCACCAATAATAACTAATTGATGACTACAAATCACAAAACTTACTGCCCCTAACACTCTTCTATATATATTTTTAATAAGTATTTATTAGTAGTAGCATAGCTTGCAAAGCTTCTCATGCTATAAATTCCTTTGAAGAATTTTTTTGATTATTATTGTGAGAGAGCACATTTTCTTCATAGAAACATGGCTAAAGCTGTAGCATTAGTTGCTGCCTCATTCTTGATTTTGTTGTTGGCTTTTCCAACTGTTTTTGCAACAGATTACGTTGTTGGAGGTCCTTCTGGATGGGTCATTGGACCTGATTATGGCATCTGGGCCGAAAATTTTAAATTCAAAGTTAATGATACTCTAAGTGAGTCTTCTCTCTTCTATATTTCATCGTTTTCTTATTTGATTTTTGTGCGGTACTTATTTTAATCTCCAAGGTTTTTTTTAATGAGGAGTGTTAGGGGCAGCAACTTTTGTATTTTGGAACCATCAATTAGTCATCAATAGTCTTTTTAATAGTGTGAGATTACTTCTAATGGTGGGAGATCATTCACTTTTCTTTTGATGATTAAATGCTGGTCACAAAACACAAAAATTGCTGGCTCTCTAGACTTTTCTTTTTTTAACTACTGTTAGATTAAGTTTGATGTCCGTAAATCAAACGTTCCAATAAATACATGCTTAGCCTTATTTTTCTCTTCTAAAATAATAATCAAAGAACTATAATTTTAAAAAGCAAAAATACTTTGAATTGAGGTAGTTGTACAGTATTATTACTTTGATTTTGATATGCCTTTTATGCAAAAAGTATTTTTATAATTA
>NC_029793.2:9812319-9812839 GCF_000816755.2 Arachis ipaensis | reverse complement strand
TTGTTAATAACTAATAATTCAGCGTTCAAGTATGAGGCAAGTCTCCACCAAGTGGACGAAGTGAGCAAAAGCGACTACATTAACTGCAATTCAAACCACTCAATAAAAAACTACAAAGGCGGTAACAACAAGATCACACTTTCAAAGCCAGGGAGCTACTTCTTCTTGTGCCCAACACCTCGTCACTGCCAACTTGGCATGAAACTTGCGCTCAATGTTTCTTAAACCCGGGTTCTGTACTGATTTGGGATGGATTTATGTCTTGGGAAGAGGCAGTGCTAGTGAAATATTTTTAGATGAATGTTAGGGCAGTTATTTTGGTGTTTTGTAACTATCAATTAGTCATTAATAGTCTTTTTAATGGTGTGAGATTACATCTAATGGTGGGAGATTACTCATTTTTATTTTAATGATTAAGTGCTGGTCAGAAAACACAAAAATTGCTGACTTTTCCATATTTTTAATATATAACTTTTTAATTTTTAAGTATATGTGTTATAAAAATTTATCTTAGATTATA
>NC_029793.2:9798583-9812268 GCF_000816755.2 Arachis ipaensis | reverse complement strand
TACTCATACATAAATAGAAAAAAAATAAAGAGTATCAAAATAAAATCATACCCAATATATCAAGAAACAAATATCATAATAATTATAAAAAATAAACAAATAATGAGATCAACGTATTTATCCCTTTAAGGTGAGTCTACACAATTAGTTATAATGCTTTTAAGATTAGAAAAAAAAATATTAATGAATGATATAATAATTTAATTTTCTAATTTAATAACAAATAATTATGTATGAATGCAGTATAATTCTTTGTCTTTGATCTGTCCAACCATCAGCCATGAGGGTACATCCAGTTTCCTTCCATGCACTCCTATAACTATCAACTAGCAGACAACACAATGCAGTTCAGTTCAGTCCACAACACAACACAATGCAGTTCAGTTCAGTCCATAACACAACACAATGCAATTCAGTTCAGTTCAGTTCATAACTGAAATTAATAAAACATGTATGAAATTAAACAACACAACACAATACAGAAAATGCAGTTCAGTTCAGTTCAGTTCACAGAAAATGAAATCAGAAATTGAAATCAGAAATTGACAACACAACACAATGCAGTTCAGTTCAGTTCACAACACAACACAATGCAGTTCAGTTCAGTTCAGTTCAGTTCATAAGTGAAATTAATAAAACATGTATGAAATTAAACAACACAACACAATACAGAAAATGCAGTTCAGTTCAGTTCAGTTCACAGAAATTGAAATCAGAAATTGACAACACAACACAATGCAGTTCAGTTCAGTCCACAACACAACACAATGCAGTTCAGTTCAGTTCAGTTCAGTTCATAAGTGAAATTAATAAAACATGTATGAAATTAAACAACACAACACAATACAGAAAATGCAGTTCAGTTCAGTTCAGTTCACAGAAAATGAAATCAGAAATTGACAACATAACACAATGCAGTTCAGTTCAGTCCTTTTTTATTTTTTTTTTAAAACGCAAAACGGCGTCGTTTAGTGAAAGATGCATAACCGGCCGGTCACCGGTTCGGTCCAACCGGCCGGTTTTTGACCGGTTCGCCGGTTCTTGAACGGTTCTTCCCTCTGCGGTTTTCAGATAAGGACCGGACCGCTTGCAGTGCCGGTTTGCGGTTAAACCGGTTGAACCGGCCGGTCCGGTCCGGTTTTCAGAACATTGAAAAAAACTAATCACAGGATTTTCAATAATAAAAAATGATCAATTTCGATAAATTAAAAAAAAAAACAAAAAATGCATTATTGTTGTATGAAAATAAAATAGTTAAAAAAAATTAAAAAACAAAACAAAAAATTATGCCTATGGAATTTACACTCATGAAGAGAAAATATAACACTTTATATATGATACTCTAGAAGGAGATCTTGTCAAACGCACTGGATCCATTGTGGATGTTCCTACGGGAAAGGCTATGCTAGGGCGTGTGGTCGGAAGATTCGAACCCTAGCTCGACTCAATCGATGACTGAGCCTATCATGATTGAAAGACTTCCTCTATGGCATAGCTCACTCTTAAATCCCTCTAAAGTTCATACTGATATCAAAATCTGCTACGTCAGCATATATATTTTTTTTTTGTGGAAAAGGGAGGTCAAAGACCCCAAAAAAACAGAAAAGAAATAGAAACTAACAAGAGCCTCTCGCTCTTAGAGAACCATAACTATCTAACCAAAGAGAATTCCTAATGTCAGGAGGCGGAGTATCAAATAGATGAAGACCAAGAGGAAGATGCTGTCCTTTTTTGGCAAGAGTGTCAGCTACAGTATTCGCTTCTCTCAGGGTATGCTTCCATTCAACCTTATGAATGCGGCTACTTAACAAGCTTATATCATCAAGGAGAGGTTTGCAAGGATGAGAATTAGTACAACATTCTCTTATAAAATTAATAGCCATGGCCGAATCAGACTCAAGCAATGAGAACACGAGAGAATTTATTTGCTACCGCAATGTGCAGACCCTTTACAATGCTCCAGAGCTCAGCTTATGTGAAGGAGCAGCTACCTAAATTGCAAGAGAAGCCAACAACAAATCTGCCAAGATGGTTACGAAACACTCCTCCACAAGCTGCATTGTTTTCTCGCTTGAAAAATGATCCATCCATGTTCAACTTCATGCAATTCTCTACAGGGGGATACCATTTTATCATGCTTCTAGCTAAAGTATGACTCCTTTTCAATTGGGAGCTTTTCCTCATAACGCTCAACATCTCTTTTCCACGGGATTTGATAGCTTCAAAAGCTGCTGTTGGGTGCATCCTCTTACCTTCAAAAATATATTTATTACGGAAGAACCAAAGACATGAGCTTGCCACTCCAAAAATATATGACCAATCAGTTTCATTAGATAAATTGGCAAAGAGCCAATCTCTAATAGTCATGTTGAAGAAATCTGTAATAATGTCGTGAGCCTTGAAGAAGTTCCAAACCGCTTTGGCAAACGGACAATCTCTAAGCATGTGGAGAATATCTTCATCTGCTGCATTGCAAACCGGACATTGAGCAGAATTGGACATATGTCGTCTTCTCCATTCTACATTTGTTTAACACAATGTAAATATCATATAAATGTTAACTATGTATAATTGACAATTAGAATAAGTAACAATTACTATAATTATTCATTAAATGCTAATTTTTATATAATTATAAAAAAAAATATTTTTGTAAAATAAATAGAGAAGAGAGAGACAAGCATACTGATAATAGTTATTAGAATCGAACCGGTGATCGAACCGATCAGATTACTAGGTCACTGAGTTATTGGTTCAACCGGTGAGTTATTGGTCGAACCGGTTAACCTAGTATAATTAAATAAATATATAAAATTTAATTATTTTTTATTATAAGTACTTTTATTTTGTCTTTGTAAAAATAATTATCATTTTCAAATTTTAATACTTTATTAATTAGTTTATATTTATTTTATTATTATGTTATTATAGGTAAAAATTTACATATAGTTGTTTTTATGTGAAGTTGATATTTAAGAACCGTTAGACAATTTTCAACTATGAACTTTATATGAAAATAACTGCATGTGAGTCTTTACACCCATTATTATATAATTTATTAAAAAAAAGATATTAATAGATATATATCATATAATCATGAAAAGAAAAAATAAATTATGATTAATAAAATTTTTGTATTTATCTTTTTAATTTGTATATATTTAATAAAATTTATAGTTAAATAAAATATAATTGATTTAAAAATAAGTGACTTTATAATTAAAATATGTTGAATATAAATAAAATAAAAGATTGCTATATGTATTATAATTTGTACATAAATTAGTAAGAAGCACCGCAACTAGGCGGTAGAATCATCCTTGTTGCATTCTAGAGCGAAGGAGTTCCAACCCCATGTTGGCCATATCGAGCATATGGAGCACCATGGTAGGTTTCTCTTCAACTGCGACCTAAGCGGTTCGTGCCAGCTTTTTGCCTTAGGCGGTCCTAAACTTGAACCGGACCGGTATTAATTCCAGTTTATCAGTTTTTTGGTCGAACCGACTCGTTCAGTTTGATTTTGATAACTATGATACTAATATCAGAATGGGGCCTGCTACACATACAAGCAAATAAGGCTTACAAGCATTACAAGTTGGCCCAGCCCAGAAATAATCCACATGCACTCACTCCCTTTGAATGGAGCGTCAATCCCACGCGCCTCACTCAACGGTTACGCTTCGCAAAAAGCGCTTGTTATGACGCACTCTTCCTCTTCTCCTTCGAAGAAAACACAAACCGTCAAGTTTCGAGGAACATTCCAAACTAAAGAGACGTTCGAACTCGTCGCGAAGATTAGCAGAAACCATCAACAAAAGATAGAACTCTCCATCAACAATCTCCAGAATAAACGAAGAAATATTATTCAAGGTACGTTACTGTATGACTCATCTTATAGATTTTCCACATTTCTATTTCTGATTTCGAAATCGAAGAACTAGGTTTTACTGTTCTTCTATGTTCTTCTAGGTTTTACTGATCTTCTTGTTCTAAATCTCATATTACTGTTTTTACTGTTCTTCTTATTCTAGGTTTTACTCTTCTTCTAAGTTCCTCTAGGTTTTACTGTTCTTCTAAGTGGTTCTAGGTTTTACTATTCTTCTTGTTCTAGTTTTTTTCGTAATTGATTTTTCGTTGTATATTGCTTAATTTGTTGGGTGTATATGGCGTAATTTATATGGGTGTATATGGTTGATTGTTGGGTGTATATGGCGTAATGTGTTGGGTGTATATGGTTGATTGTTAGGTGTATATCGCGTAATTTGTTCAGTATATATTTCTGAACTCATATAATTTAATATACTCAACTGTTGCAACTGTTCTAATATTACTTGTCCTTGGGTGTATATTGCTTGACATTGTAATATTGCTTGAGCTTGTATACTTATCCATGTTTGAGTGAATTGAATATCATTTTGAACTGATCTCATTAAATACTTATGAAATCGGGTTGGGTGTATGTGGATGATCTATGGGTGTATCTGACTGACACATAGGTGTATTTTTTATATATTGACAGCATCTCTTTTTCATTGCAGTAAAAATGGAAGGCAAAAACCAAGCTGCAAAAAATGTAAGAACAAATATATGTCTTGGATCAAATCAGTTTTTCATAATAGAAATATATCTAACTCTAATTTTGCTTTGTTTACAGCAAACCAAGGACCTAAAGTGTACAACCCATCTGTTGAGTGAGAAATTCAGAAATATGAGAGACGAGAAGAAAGCAACTGTTAGGGATTTGAGGTTTGGTGGCCTGATGCACATCCCGCTGCTAAGGGTGCATCACAAAATATTAAAGGAGTTGGCTACCTTCTTTAAATTAGGGAAAAACACACTCGAAATCGGCTACGGTTCATTTAAAGTAAGACCAAGAATAATAGGGGCTGCGCTTGGCATCAACGCGTCAGGTAACTCGTAACAAACATAGGTGTATATGAGCCATATTGAGGTGTATTTCAAGTGATGCTTGGGTGTATTTCAAGTGATTTTCATACAATGTTGTTTCCCTTTTTGTATGAGATCTACTGCCTCAAAAAGTCAATTATAAGGATCTTTTTGAAGACAACAAACAAATTTTTAGAAGATTACAGGGGAAGACCCTCAAAAATCTAACAGATGAGATGATGGCTATTGGTGTTGATAATGAACAGGATCGCCTCATGTTCAAGAAGATTTTCATCCTCTATATACAGATGGTGTTCCTGTTACCAACCACAATAAACAAAATCTCCCATGTGCACCTGGTACCAATTTTCAAGATGGACACAATAATAAAGGGGAACTGGGGAGCACATGTTCTGAATTTTATCATCAAGGGAATAACAGATTACAATCTGAAAAAGAAAAAGGCAATTGACGGCTACCTGTTTGTCCTGATGATAGTTTACTTCAATCTATCAAAACATAAAGACAAGAAGGGGGAAGAAAGACTTCCAGAACCCTGGATTGCCAACTGGACTAGAGAGCAGTTAGTTGAAAGAATGAGGGCAGAAATGGAGGAACATATGGTAAGTGAACAAAATATCTTGGGTGTATTTTATTTACCTGAATGCTGTTAACTAACATTTCTAATGTTTCAGGGAATTGTAAAGATGGCCGAAACAAAGGAGAAAATGAAAGAAATAAAGAAAAAAAAACAAAAAACCAAAAAAACAAAAAAAGGAAGGCAAGTTCATCATCATCATCTGAGACTGAAACAACTGAAAGTGAAGTCCATTCTACCTCTGAATCTGAGACTGAAGAAGACTCAGAGGATTCAACAAGGAAACAACCCACCCGAAAAGTCAAAAAGTAAATAACATACTTGGATGTATTTTGTTTATCCAGTTAGGTGTATTTTGTGCATTCATTTGGGTGTATTTTGTCCCTTTTAGTATGTTTTTAAATAATGATTGTTTGCCTTCTAGAATGGAGTCCAAAAAAAGAAAGAAGATTCAGGAGGATTCTGATTCAGAATCTGAATCAAATGATGAGTAATGTCTGAAATTATTACTGTTTTCCTTTGGGTTTATTATCAAGATTTCATGTATTAACAGAGCGTCTCTTATTAACTTTTAGAAGCGAAGAATCATCACTAGTAGAGAGGCAAAAAACAATGAAAAAGACTCAGAGAACACCACAAAAGTAAGCACTTCTTTGGGTAGTATTTTATGATCAATTTAATTTTATATTTCTGATTCATACTTATTTTTTCCCCCAGGACACAATACAAAAAGAAAAAGGTCATTGTTGAGGATTCATCTCCTGAGCAAGCTAAATCCTATCATGGGTACAGAACTTTGTAAGCTATATTACCGTCAATCATCAAAATTATATTTGTTAACATGTTCTTTTATGCATGTACTGTCAGATCTGAAATTGGAACTGAAGAATTAGATGAATTCTTAAGGAAAAAGAATGAAAAATCTACTGCACAGGGGTATGTCTTGTTGGGGTGTATATTTCAGATTTTAAGGTGTTCTCTTTGCTAGTAATTGTTTCTTGTTTGCCAGGGAGAAGGAAGCTGACATGCGATCGACGGAAGCTCACTATGTCTCATCTGAAACGTAAGAAGATTTATTTGATAAAATCTTGTTATCCTGATTTAACAGTATGGTATTTTTTGTGAATAATATGTACTCTATTATGTTTAGAATATCAGACGTAAACTTAGGAAGTAATGATCCTTCGTCTCAAGGACACACAGATCAAAGTAGCGTAAACAAACCGGCGGAGAGCATGTAATTTCTCTTTCAAATAACTGTTGCTTTTTCTTTTATTACCTTCTACTTCTAATTCTGTATGTATTTTTTTTTTTAGAAAAAAAGCCCTTTAGTGTTTTATTCGAGAAAAAAAAAGGCAGGAAAAAAAAAGCAAAAACTAGAAGTATGTAAGTTCTCAAAAAACAAAGCTTGTCTTTCTTTTGAATCCTTCGGGTGTATTTTTGACTTTCTTAGGGTGTATTTTAGGTTGAGTCTGGTTGTAGAATCAGCCAGTGAGCCAGCTGAAGAGAACATGATGGTTGTGCGGGTAGAGACACAGTCGCAAACCGAAGCGCTTTCAATGTGAGTTTTTCAAGAAAATTTCAACCTTATAACCATTTTATTTTTGGGGGGTTTGTTAACCTTTTATTTTTCTTGTTGTTTAGAGTTTTGATTCAAGTTTGTCTACCACTGTCCCAAACAACTACTGTGTCAGAAATTGAACAAATATCTATGACAGAAAATGAACCAACCCCTGTGCCAGAAATTGAACCAACCCCTGAAGGAACTACAAAAAGGTAAGGAATAGTCTTGGGGTGTATTTGGTTACAGTTTGGGTGTATATTGTCCCTGTTGGGGGGTGTATATGATCTTTGTTGGGGTATATATTTTCATGACTAATCCCTGACTAGTTTTTTTATAACATGATTAATTTTATGTAACCCTGCAGCACTCCAAAACCACCCGAAAAACCTGAAGAAAGCACACCCACGCTTCCACCAGCTCCATCTAAAATGTAAGTTCATCAGAGTAAAATCAATGTTTCGTTATCATTCATATATTTTTATTCTTATAATACGTTATACATGATCACGCAGTAATCTAGCCCCAGAAGACGTTGCTGCGCTGATGATGATGGCACAGACAGCATTGTACGTTCCTAAATAAGGTCCGATGCCATCATTTAGCCTTGGCTTGACTGATTCAAGCCAAGAAGACGCAGCAACGCAGGAGGGGGCGGCAACGCAAGATGGAGAGAGGGCAAAAACTCCTGAAACCCCAAAACTGCTAGAACAATTAGGGGATCTGGTAGAAAAAATTGCAAGTGGTGGGGTGACAACAAAAGGAAAAAGTCCACAGATTCGAAAGGAGAGTGGCGGAGAGAGTTTCGAGAAGTTTGAAACTCCTGCGAGGATGAATGAAAATATGGCTGACATGAAAGAGAAATGCTACATCTGGGCCATACGAGTGAAGACATACGGAAATGGACTAACTAATGAGTTTGACACCGTGTGCACACTCCAAGCCCAAGATAGATATATTTTGTCAAAAGTCCACCTTGCATCACTCGCAGCTGAAACGCATATAGAAATTGAGGTAATATTACAATAACATTAATGTTTTTATCACCAAAATTAACTGCAATGCTGATTGATGTAAATTGATTTCGGCATCTTTTTCTAGATTTTCTCTGCCATGTGCCTCATCCTAAACCAGGAAAAGATTAAAAGGTTTCAAGAAGAAGTATACTGTCTCTCCCTGATATTGTGGTAAGGGTTGCTTCAACGAATTTTGGGTGTATTTTCTGCATTCCTTCGGGTGTATTTATGTCTTAAATTGGGTGTATTTTATGTGTTCATTTGAGTGTATTTTCTATGTTCAATTGGGTGTAAGTTGTTTATTCATTTGGGTGTATTTTCTGCATTCATTTGGGTGTATTTTTAGTATTCATTTGGTGGTTTACAATTTTTGCAGAACATGGCCATTGCAAATCATCCAGAAAGGGTATTCTTACGGCCTAAAACCAATAAGCCATTCAGGATGGAAGACTACCCAATGTTTATACCCTTCTTGGACCTTAAAAAAATTAGCATTGCATCGTTATGTAAGTTTTCATTTCTAAAACTTCTTATTACCATTCTTTACTTATGTGCCAAATAAATTAAAACAGTGTTCAATTTGAACATACTTCATATTTTTGTACCTGTTTGCCATTCACAACATTGGTGGTTATGGTTGGCTGATACAAGAAAGTAGAAATTTTATATACTCGACCCATATCACACGACATCTCCGTCCGATGAGAGAACGACCCTAAATACATTCATTGTAAGTTGGTTCTGTGTTCTATATTTTAATACTTGGGTGTATTTCTGTTCAATATAAGGTGTAAGTTTGTGCTCCTTTGGGTTATTTCTTTATTAAATTTATTCATGTATTACTGATTTATTTTGTATTTTAAGGGATATGTAATTTCACGAATTAGAGTATATGCTGGGGGCACCTCTGAAGAGAAGGGACAATGACAAGGAAATTGAACCGTCATATATTAACATCTCAGGCCAAAAGACAAGATATAAATCTTTCACTTTGAAAATTAAACTTTCCTATATGTAATTTGTAATTTATTTTCTTGGTTTTCAGCTATGACTGTGCTATTTACGTATGAAGTGGCTTGAGATAATTCAGCCCGAAAACATTAAAAGGTTGAAGTATGAGTGGGACAATTGGACCCATGTAAATGTGTTTAAAACTAAAAAACTCTGTATTACTTTACTCAATTAACATGGTTGATTAAACAGAATATTCTTTTTAACTATAGGACGAGGTGGACCACTTTAGAGTAGAATATGCTTCCCGGATTCTATTACATGAAATGAATAAAGACAAAGCTGAAGCCATTAGGGGAAGTAATGCAATAAGACTGTCCAAGCCATCCTCATTATTATTGAGTCCATATTGTCAGATAGATTCTAATGATATTGATACTGATTAATGTAACTGTTATATAGTCTTGTAAGAAATTGAACAGATGATGTAAAAATTTGCCAATTATGAGTAAAACTCTCTCTACTGTATTCAAAATGTCTGAATTATAGGTATTATAATATGAAGGAAAATATCAAACCAAATATACACCCATAACCTGACATTTTACACTCGAAAAAAAGTTGAATATACACCCAAACATCTATCCCCTGATGCTTTATCCCTAAAACCCTAAATCCTAAACCCTAAAACCCTAAACCCTAACCCCTAAAACCCTAAAACCTAAAACTCTAAACCCTAAACCTTAAAACCATAAACCCTAAACCCTAAAACCTAAAACTCTTAAAACCTAAACCCTAAACCAACCAACCTACTATACACCCAAATCATTGATTTTTACACCCATAAGATCTCATTTTACACCCAAGGAAAGTTAAATATACACCAGACTTCTATCCACTAATGCTTTATCCCTAAACCCTAAACCCTAAAACCCTAACCCTAAACCCTAAAATCCTAAAACACAAACAGTATTTTATAACATAAAAATAAGGTTCTGAAGTATATATATGTATATATATGTAAAATGTGAAATATAAGAAAATTCAGAAATACACCCAAAAAACAGTGCTTTACCCATATTCTGTAACTATACACCCAAAAAGTTATCTGCTGCTGCTGGTTTCCTGAACTGATAATTCATAACACGTCCTTGATACTGGCTGGAATTTGGATGCACCACTGATGCAGCATCAAAGAGTTTTAACTAAATATAATAAACTCACATATTAGCTAAACTATTAGCGAGAAAATTAAACTCAATCACCACATATTTAAAGAACATCACTTTTACCTCGTTTAAAGCTTTCGTTTTCTTCTTCTTTGAGGCATTTGCAATCTGTTTGTCCAACTTTAAACCTAGCCTATTTTTTGGATGTCCTCTTGTTCGAATCCTTGGAGGGCTTTGAAGCTCGTTAACGGATTCCAAGTTGGCGTCTTTGTGAGATAAAGAAGATGTCCCCTTCCTTTTGGCTTTCAATGATTCCATCTCAACTATGACGTTATCGTACGCACGGTGCAGAATTGCAGTCAGCTCCTTCGATTCTGATGTAAATTCGCAAATATTTTGCGAACGAAAAACCAATTCGTCAAACCTCTTGCTTCTTGACTCCAACAATGGCTCGTCGTGGCTGCTCTTGATGTGTGTGTGTGTCGCCTCTTTACCTTCTTGCTCCATCATTCCAGTATATATCTCGATAACACTTGGCTTACTCGTTCAAAGCTTAACACGCTTAGTGCGTGACGGCACAATGTCCCTCTTGCCTCAAATAATAAGCATTAACATTTTACCTCGGCTGCTACTGAGTCGTAAGTAACCACAAACTTGTTGAATATTGAGCTGGAAACTTGTTCTCCAACTTCGTATACTGAATAGCCTAGAGCGAAATTTGTTAATCTAGTGATGCAATTCGCCTTTTCTCTAAATTGTGCTTGGACTTCCCTAAACTTTTGATGAGTGTACACATCTTGAAACTGAGCTTCAATGGAGGATTTGGTTGCACACGGTATGACCATATGAAAATCTGCAGCATCTGATTCTCTCTCTGCTTGTTCCCTGCTTCCAAGGCAATTATCGTATTGTTTGACAAATTGAATAAGCGAGCTGTTCCGGGTAATAAACTTGTTAAAAAATGAATGCATGCTTTCACTCCTTTGTGTGCTTTTCATCCCTGCCCAGAAGTGGTGATCCAAATAGATTGGAACCCATATATGACGGTCTTCATAGAGATCTGTAGAATACACCCAAAAACGGACTATAAATTCACCCGAAAAAACATGCAATTTACACCTCTGCTGCAGATTTTAAACAACATTACCTGAAAGCCACTTGTTGTCCAGAAGACCAAAATTCCGCAGAAAATCATTCCAATTCCTATCAAATGAATCTTTACTATGAGAGTTCCAAACAACTTGGCTCAATTCTTGTTCAATTTCAGCATGTCCCTTGTACCCATTTAATTTGCTTGGGATCTTCTTCGTGATGTGCCAAATACACTAACAGTGAATTGTTGTTGGCATACAAGCCTCTATAGCCCTTTTCATTGACGTGCATTGATCGGTGAGAAACCCTTTCGGAGCATTTTCTCACATGCAACGAAGCCAACATTGAAATAACCATTTGAACGACTCAATTTCTTCGTTTGTCATCAAAGCGCATCCAAGAAGTATTGACTGACCGTGGTGATTCACCCCGACGAAAGAACCACAAACCAAATTATACCTGAAACAAATTACGACATTGTAGAATGAAAATCATTACGTACATCCATATAATGAATTTATACACCCAAGGAAGATCCAATATACACCTCTGCAGCAGATTCATAGAACAAAATTAATTTAGCAGCATAAACAAGAACAGCATATTACCTGTTTGTATTGTATGTGGTGTCAAATGAAATAACATCTCCGAAATACTCAAAGGCAGCTCTGCTCCTTGCATTGGCCCAAAAAGCAAGCTTAATCGATTGATCGTCCTCGATTTCGAGCTCGAAAAAGAAATTATGATTCTTCTCTTTCATTCTCAATAAATATTTCCCGAATTCCTTTGCATCTTCTTGTTCTGAAACATTTCGCACTTCTCTCATGATGTAATTCCTCACATCCTTTTCAATAAAATTTAACTCGCGGTGACCCCCAGCTGCCGCAACGAATGATTGGAATGTTTTGCTTGGTCTGATACCGGCTTCCTCGTTATTCTCTATTGTACGACGAACGGACATGCTTAGTTCCCTGTGCTGTTTGAGCATCTCTGCTTGAGTTGGACAGCAAGGGTGTGAATGCAGCACGACCTTTGAAATGATCCAAGCACCAACATCTTTCAATGTGTGTATATAAATTCTTGCAGGACAATTTAAACCAGCTGTGGGATTTGTCTTCTCAGTCGAAGATATTTTAGATTTCCATTTTTCCTCTTTGCTACATGTGATCAATTGATTCTTAATTTCGTTTCCCTTTTTATTTGTGCTCCGAACTCTTGTAGAAAAACCTGTAGCTTTGGCATAGTCCTTGTAAAATTTTGCAGTATCTTCAAGGGTTTTAAAGGTCATTCCAACCTTGGAAACAAGCTGCTCATCAATAACAGAGAGGGGCTGCAGAAATACAACATGTTTAAAAACAAGAAAATACTATATAATTTCTGCACCTCATAAAAAAATAACAATCAAAGTAAAATACACCCCAAGGACTCCTGATCTACACCCGTTACGACAACAAATCAACTAAAATAACAAGAAAAATCATAAACTGTAAATACACCCAAACTCCCCCCTAAAATACACCCAAACTTTCCTAAAAATACACCCAAAAAGTTCTGATCTACACCCGAGCGTCTGCTATAAATTGCAGATAATTAATCAAAACTAATACATTAGATTCAATCCACAGATTATGTTCGCGCATTAATTTCACAGTCTATGTTCACGAATTATTCAGCTAGACAATCATAGACGAATAACTGCATCAAATTCATATTAATATTAATTAGCTGAATCTAAATCAAACCTCAGGAACTTCGTTCGATTCAAATTCAAAATCCACTTTGCCCTGATCGAGCTGACAATCTGAGGTTGAATCATCCATTATCTTCAAGGTTCGTTCAGATTTTGATTTCAGAAACCAGAAAATCGAAATAAAACGAAGCTAGAGTTACAGTGAGAGAAATTGAGGTGAATGATGACGAACAAAGCAGTGATAAACGCAGAAGTAAGAACGATCGAAAATACAAGGGAAGAACGCAAGAAGGAGAACGAAAAACTTGGCAAGAGATTCGAAGAAGGTAACGAAATCTTTTGAAAATTAGAAATTATATTATTCGCGCGTTAATTGATTTTGATTGATATAATGTTCTGTTATATAATGCGTGAGTTGTACGTAAAAATTGGAGCGCGTTTAGGATTTAGTAAATTTCGAAACTTGTAACACTTGTAAATGTTAATCGCTTGTATGCTAAGATTAATCCTATCAGAATACACTAAATCAATATTTTTTATGATAAAATGTTACATGTTGTAAAATAGTATAATGATAATGATTAATGCTCTATGTAATAAAGATATAAGAAGAAGGTGAAGAATTGGTATGTAATTTTCTTTGTTAAAATATCTTTTATTATATAAAATATTATTTTTTTATTATTTTAAGATGTGAATCTAAAAATCTCTTAATTAAATC
>NC_029793.2:9795911-9798367 GCF_000816755.2 Arachis ipaensis | reverse complement strand
TTTTAATTCCAAAAAAAAAAATTAATACACAGATTAATTCCCAATATATATTTTTCTCTGTCAGATATAATAGTCTCCGGTCCATTTTTCGTCGTAATTCACTACAAAAAATGCAAATTTGACGCACTTTTTTTTTGTTAACATGATTTTTGTGCACATTATAAATCAAAGAAAAATAATATGTATATGCTACATAGATGTGTATGTTAAGTTAGTCTAATTATGAAGTAAAAATCTCGATAGCTTTTTGATGAGTTAATTGATAATTTGGTGATCAAATTGAGATTCAAATGAAAATAGAAAAATAATAACGTTGATTATACTTCATTCATAGCTATCACACCAAGTTAAGTTATATTAAATATAAAAATATTAAATGATTTAAACTTTGAGTTTTTTATAGAATAATTTCTAATAACTTTATTGAACAATATTATTATTATTATTGTTGTTGTTGTTGTTGTTGTTGTTGTTAACTTTTCTATAAGTATTTTAAATAACTTTTTAGAGAGTTATAAGTTAATCTTAAAAATGATATCAAACGTTAATGTTGTAATTTAGGTCATGTTTATTTACAGATATAGAATACTGTGACAGAAATATAAAGACATAAAATTATATTTCACAGATGAAATATTAATAATGTGAAATATTATGTGATTAATATATTGGAATAGGAATTTGGAAAAATTCATGATGTACTTGTGACAGTAGAGAGACAGAATTTGGAAGAGCCTCAAACAATGCTCTAATAATTGGAATAGGAAGTGATTTTAATGAAAGAAAAATATTATGAAATCTAATATTTTTAGTAAAAAAATTACTATTAACTCAAATATAAAACAAATAAAAAGAATTTGTCACTTAAATAGTTAAATCCAATAGAAAGTTTAGGAGTCAGAACTTTTATTAAAATTACTTAACTAGCAAAAGAAAAATGAGTAATCGCACAAGAATGAAATCTTACATTATTAAAAATACTAATAATGACTAATTGATAGTTACAAATCACAAAATTTGCTGCCCCTAACACTCCTCTAAATCCAAAACCATAGAATCAAATACACCAAATCTTAAGACAAAAAAAAAAACAAAAAAGTACACCAATTTTTAAGAGGCCCTAGATCATTGCAACCTCATGGATCGAGGTAATTGTTATTAGTCATGCATACAAATCAATAATAATAATAATAATAATAATAACAAGAAACTCAGTTTAAAAAACTCAAATTATATTATATACAATTCAAAACTAGTTGAGTATATAAAATAGAAATGTGGAGCAGTAGCGAGTTAACCCAAAGACAGAGTCAAGAAAGAAAAGAATAAAAAGTAACACAACAAAATTCCACAAGTGGGACGAAAAAAAATAAAGAAAATACATGAAATTAACATAACAAAGAAAAAGAATAATAAACTGCAACATCATCAACCACGAGAAAGCAGTGTACGATGTATGGGCTTGCAAGGTCGAAACAACTCGTTGATATATTGAATTATTGATAGCCACACACACAGCACAATGATGCAACCGCTACATACAATAGCAAGCTCATGGCTGCGACGCAGAGAGTGCAGCCATCACTTGTATTTAGAGTTTAAGGTTTATGATTTATGATTCAAAATCAGAAACGACAATTAACAGTCACTTGAAAGAGTGAGAAAAAAAAAATGTGACAGAGTGGTGTTGCGGCGGATTAGGGAGTGGCGCCGGAAAGCTGGAAAGAGTCACGACGGTTTATGAGTGATGAGTCAAGGGGGAGAGACCGGATACAATACATAGACTGTGAATATTAGTTACTTAGTGCCCTACTTAGTTATAATTTATACGGAAAAGGAGAGCCGGCTTAATAGACTAATAAGATAAGATATCTTAACCCTGTGACAAAGGTTATGTTTGGGTGAGCTTTTAAAAAAAGATATTTTTTTGTTAGATATTTTTTTTTAAAAGATTTTATGAAAAAATAAAAGTAATTTTATGTTTGAATATCTTATGTAAAAAAATCTTTTTATTTATCAATTATGTTTGGGTATAACAATATAAAAGTACTTTTTTATTTATTTATTATATAAAAAATATTTAAAAAAAAATATAAATTACAGCTTTTTAAAAAAGATAATTTTTTTTTATCTTTCTAGTGTTTTTATTTTTAGATGATCAAACACTATTTTAGAATTTAAAATTTTTTAATCGATCTCTAATTATCGAAATAAGTAATCTAACCAACTTCTATTACTATTTACTAGTCACTTTTTTACAATTTAAAAATCTCCAATCATTCTTTAAGTATTCAATTAATTAGTCTAAGAGACTCTTATTACTAGTCTAAATAATCCTCGACACATTAACATGCCTCAGTGTAAGAGGCGCTTACACCAGTTATCTAAATAATTGGAGATCAGTTAAGAATTTTTAGATGAAAAATATTTTGTCCTTTTTTTTTTTTTTCCCACGG
>NC_029793.2:9782480-9795864 GCF_000816755.2 Arachis ipaensis | reverse complement strand
GCTTTGTCCTTTAAAAAAATAGTGATGAATCTGGCGGATCAAAAATGATATTTACTTAATTCCTATGGGCTGTTTCATTTTTTATTAATTGGGCTTGATAATTATTGTTGGCATCCTTGGTTCAGATGGATATTGGGCTTTCAGCCCATTTAGGGATTTACACACCTCAACGCATATTTACCAAATTACCACTGCTTCTTTGGCTTTCTTTTTCTCTGCGTCGTTGTGCAGAGAGAAAGCGAAACCCAAAAGAGAAGAGAAAAGCAGAGAAATGACGAGCGAAGAGGAGAACGGAGAGTTCTACCTTCGATATTACGTGGGACACAAAGGGAAGTTCGGTCACGAGTTCTTGGAGTTCGAGTTCAGGCCAGATGGCAAGCTCCGATACGCCAACAACTCCAACTACAAAAACGACACCATCATCCGCAAGGAGGTTTACCTCACCCCTGCCGTTCTCCGCGAGTGCCGTCGTATCATCTCCGACAGCGAGGTAAACGACACTAACTCACACGCTCTTTTCTTCCTTTTCTTTAACTTTTAGGGTTATAATCTTCAATTTATTTATTTATTTGTTTTGTTTGAGTGAGAAGCGCATTTCGGTATTGCCGCCTCAGATTTGCGAAGTACAACCAAAAAATTATTTAGAATAGTAAAAAAAATTGAGAGAGGCTATTGTCAGAATTTGAATTTCTGAGGGTTTAGATTCTTAGAGTCAGGTTTTAGATCGATTTCTGTTGCGGTGCCCACTGCATCGGTTGCTGCTGTTTTGCGCAGCGCAATCGAAGTTTAAATCCGTGGATTTTAGTAGAATTTGGGGGTTTACTTACTGTGCTTTTTTGTTTTTCAGTAAATCTCTAATATTGTTAATAATTAAAAAACATGGGAGAGCATAGTTTCTTAGGTCCTGAAAAAAACAATTTCTATTACCATTCAGAAAATGATGGGGATAAATTAGGCTTACCGTAGAAAACCTGTAATATATGTGGTTTTTTGGCATGGGAAGAGATGAACTTGTCCAATAAAGGAATGCTGATAAGATTGTTCATTTTGTGCAAAATTCGTGTCTAGCTCGTTTGGATTGTGATTGGTGAGGTGCCACTTGTTTTGTAATGAGTTTGTTACTTTCAAGTTTCAAATTCTCCTTTTGATCCGGAAAGAGATTGTGTTTTTTTTATTTGTTCTTTTTTATGCTTGCACTTGTTATCTTCTGTGTTAGTTGTCATAATGGGTTAACTTGTTCTCGTAATGCTCTCATTCTTTTCAACTGTATGGCATCGGTGACAATGAACCGACAATGTTTAGTTTCTTCATCTGCCCTTGAATCTTAAGCAAAGATGTTGTGCTGTGTACCATTTAAATTGGAATCTTCTTGTGTTCGACATCTATGGTACAATTCGTTTAAGCATGTTGATAATGATGAGCTGAATTAAGAAATTGCTGTATATTTGTAGTGTTTGCCGTTTTGTTGATCTTATGATAGAATATAGTGTTATTTTTGCCGAATTGCCGGCACCAGAAACCTTTTGAACAGTCCTGATATGGTACTTATAAGAAGATTGCATCACGTGGAGCAGCAGCACCCAGAATATGTTCTCACTACAAGTTTACACCCATAAACCGTTCATCTTTATGAAAACTTGCAAGCTTCTTTTACTATTCATGATTTTATGTAATAGTTTAAGATTGTGCCATAGGTTAGGAAAAGGATTGTCTCTCAAGTAAAGATGTTTGGGCATTATTATTTTTTGCATGTTCTTCCTCTAGATGCATACATCTAACAGACTGCTAAACTCCTCTTATTTCATTTTGAACCAAGCTGTGCTTGGATAACAATGGAAACATAGCCATGACACACTATGCTGCAATAACTATCATGTAGATTTTCTAATTTGATTCTGTGGTGCCTTGTTAGTTCATAACCCGTCACTTGAGCGATGCCTATTTTGAGTATTTTAACCCATTCCTTCTCAAAAGTCTTTTGAGGGTTTTTGTTTTTGCTTTGTTCTGCTTTCTGATGAGTTGGTCTTGTTCAGATCATGAAGGAAGATGATAACAACTGGCCGGAACCTGACCGTGTTGGCAGGCAGGAGCTTGAGATTGTGATGGGAAACGAGCACATCTCCTTCACAACCTCCAAGATTGGGTCTCTGGTGGATGTTCAGAGTAGTGCAGATCCAGAAGGTCTTCGCATCTTTTACTACCTTGTTCAGGTAAGCTGATTGATAGTTGCTTTTGATGGATTTATTTTGTCAGATCCTGTCTAGGTAATTTTGTATGGTGCATATGTCCCCTTTTTTCACCTTTGGTTGCTGCAAATATTTATACTGAGAAATAATCCTTGCACCAGTTGTTTGTATATAGTAAAGTGCAAAACTTTGTTTTTGTTTTCTCCTCCTGGAAAAAGTGAACATTTATTCTATTTCATTCTTACTATATTCACTTATACACACACACACACACACACACACCAACTTCTCTATGGAGATGCTTCTGGTAGAAATTTTCTAACTAACTTTCATCACCGCTTAAATGGTGTTTCGTATGCTTTTTGCTTTGGTCAAATGCTATATCTGGAAGTAGATGAACTAAAAGCATATCATATGATCATTATATCAATTTTATATCGCTCCTGTGCTAGATGATCTGACTTGATTTCCAGTTTTTTTGCTGTTACTATCACTGAAGAAAAGATTTTAACTCTATAAGCACCTTCTTGTCTTAGCTCCTTTTTGTGTTCTCTCTTCTAAAAAACAATAATCCTTAATGCCCAATTAGATATTTTTGGGCAACTCTTTGGCAAACAACTCATCTTGTGTCTTTATGATGCCAAAAAAAGTTGCAGTAGTCTATATAGCACCGTCCAAACTCTTCACAACTTCATTCCTGTCCACTTTATTCTCATTGATTTTACTTTCATGTTTCTTTCTTTTATACATGTTTAACTCAGAGTCATATTAAAGGAACTTTTGAGAGTTTTGCCTTCTTTCATGACCTAACTTCCTTTCTGACTTTGAAATCCGTCTCCAAGCTTTGGCCAATCTCCTATTTTCCTCTCCTCTCATTCTGTTCGTGTCATTACAATTTTTAACAGAATTAGTTAACAGCTGATTTCCTATCCAGTACTTCTCTTCCATGTTCTCTGTTGTGCACCTTCTTCATTGACATTTTACTATATGTTTCAATATTGTGAATTTCTTACCTTGAAATATATACATTTATTCAACTCAATCAACTAGATGAAGAGAATGCTTGACAGCTAGTAGAAAATTCCTTTCATATTTCTTGTGAAATTAAGATATTCATTATGCATGGAATAATAAGCATTAGTTTTTGACATATGATGCAGAGAGAAGATCATATGATCTCATGTTTGAGTTGAAGGAAAATATGTTAAGTAACCAGGGAATAGGGAATGCTTTGTCCTTTAAAAAAATAGTGATGAATCTGGCGGATCAAAAATGATATTTACTTAATTCCTATGGGCTGTTTCATTTTTTATTAATTGGGCTTGATAATTATTGTTGGCATCCTTGGTTCAGATGGATATTGGGCTTTCAGCCCATTTAGGGATTTACACACCTCAACGCATATTTACCAAATTACCACTGCTTCTTTGGCTTTCTTTTTCTCTGCGTCGTTGTGCAGAGAGAAAGCGAAACCCAAAAGAGAAGAGAAAAGCAGAGAAATGACGAGCGAAGAGGAGAACGGAGAGTTCTACCTTCGATATTACGTGGGACACAAAGGGAAGTTCGGTCACGAGTTCTTGGAGTTCGAGTTCAGGCCAGATGGCAAGCTCCGATACGCCAACAACTCCAACTACAAAAACGACACCATCATCCGCAAGGAGGTTTACCTCACCCCTGCCGTTCTCCGCGAGTGCCGTCGTATCATCTCCGACAGCGAGGTAAACGACACTAACTCACACGCTCTTTTCTTCCTTTTCTTTAACTTTTAGGGTTATAATCTTCAATTTATTTATTTATTTGTTTTGTTTGAGTGAGAAGCGCATTTCGGTATTGCCGCCTCAGATTTGCGAAGTACAACCAAAAAATTATTTAGAATAGTAAAAAAAATTGAGAGAGGCTATTGTCAGAATTTGAATTTCTGAGGGTTTAGATTCTTAGAGTCAGGTTTTAGATCGATTTCTGTTGCGGTGCCCACTGCATCGGTTGCTGCTGTTTTGCGCAGCGCAATCGAAGTTTAAATCCGTGGATTTTAGTAGAATTTGGGGGTTTACTTACTGTGCTTTTTTGTTTTTCAGTAAATCTCTAATATTGTTAATAATTAAAAAACATGGGAGAGCATAGTTTCTTAGGTCCTGAAAAAAACAATTTCTATTACCATTCAGAAAATGATGGGGATAAATTAGGCTTACCGTAGAAAACCTGTAATATATGTGGTTTTTTGGCATGGGAAGAGATGAACTTGTCCAATAAAGGAATGCTGATAAGATTGTTCATTTTGTGCAAAATTCGTGTCTAGCTCGTTTGGATTGTGATTGGTGAGGTGCCACTTGTTTTGTAATGAGTTTGTTACTTTCAAGTTTCAAATTCTCCTTTTGATCCGGAAAGAGATTGTGTTTTTTTTATTTGTTCTTTTTTATGCTTGCACTTGTTATCTTCTGTGTTAGTTGTCATAATGGGTTAACTTGTTCTCGTAATGCTCTCATTCTTTTCAACTGTATGGCATCGGTGACAATGAACCGACAATGTTTAGTTTCTTCATCTGCCCTTGAATCTTAAGCAAAGATGTTGTGCTGTGTACCATTTAAATTGGAATCTTCTTGTGTTCGACATCTATGGTACAATTCGTTTAAGCATGTTGATAATGATGAGCTGAATTAAGAAATTGCTGTATATTTGTAGTGTTTGCCGTTTTGTTGATCTTATGATAGAATATAGTGTTATTTTTGCCGAATTGCCGGCACCAGAAACCTTTTGAACAGTCCTGATATGGTACTTATAAGAAGATTGCATCACGTGGAGCAGCAGCACCCAGAATATGTTCTCACTACAAGTTTACACCCATAAACCGTTCATCTTTATGAAAACTTGCAAGCTTCTTTTACTATTCATGATTTTATGTAATAGTTTAAGATTGTGCCATAGGTTAGGAAAAGGATTGTCTCTCAAGTAAAGATGTTTGGGCATTATTATTTTTTGCATGTTCTTCCTCTAGATGCATACATCTAACAGACTGCTAAACTCCTCTTATTTCATTTTGAACCAAGCTGTGCTTGGATAACAATGGAAACATAGCCATGACACACTATGCTGCAATAACTATCATGTAGATTTTCTAATTTGATTCTGTGGTGCCTTGTTAGTTCATAACCCGTCACTTGAGCGATGCCTATTTTGAGTATTTTAACCCATTCCTTCTCAAAAGTCTTTTGAGGGTTTTTGTTTTTGCTTTGTTCTGCTTTCTGATGAGTTGGTCTTGTTCAGATCATGAAGGAAGATGATAACAACTGGCCGGAACCTGACCGTGTTGGCAGGCAGGAGCTTGAGATTGTGATGGGAAACGAGCACATCTCCTTCACAACCTCCAAGATTGGGTCTCTGGTGGATGTTCAGAGTAGTGCAGATCCAGAAGGTCTTCGCATCTTTTACTACCTTGTTCAGGTAAGCTGATTGATAGTTGCTTTTGATGGATTTATTTTGTCAGATCCTGTCTAGGTAATTTTGTATGGTGCATATGTCCCCTTTTTTCACCTTTGGTTGCTGCAAATATTTATACTGAGAAATAATCCTTGCACCAGTTGTTTGTATATAGTAAAGTGCAAAACTTTGTTTTTGTTTTCTCCTCCTGGAAAAAGTGAACATTTATTCTATTTCATTCTTACTATATTCACTTATACACACACACACACACACACACACCAACTTCTCTATGGAGATGCTTCTGGTAGAAATTTTCTAACTAACTTTCATCACCGCTTAAATGGTGTTTCGTATGCTTTTTGCTTTGGTCAAATGCTATATCTGGAAGTAGATGAACTAAAAGCATATCATATGATCATTATATCAATTTTATATCGCTCCTGTGCTAGATGATCTGACTTGATTTCCAGTTTTTTTGCTGTTACTATCACTGAAGAAAAGATTTTAACTCTATAAGCACCTTCTTGTCTTAGCTCCTTTTTGTGTTCTCTCTTCTAAAAAACAATAATCCTTAATGCCCAATTAGATATTTTTGGGCAACTCTTTGGCAAACAACTCATCTTGTGTCTTTATGATGCCAAAAAAAGTTGCAGTAGTCTATATAGCACCGTCCAAACTCTTCACAACTTCATTCCTGTCCACTTTATTCTCATTGATTTTACTTTCATGTTTCTTTCTTTTATACATGTTTAACTCAGAGTCATATTAAAGGAACTTTTGAGAGTTTTGCCTTCTTTCATGACCTAACTTCCTTTCTGACTTTGAAATCCGTCTCCAAGCTTTGGCCAATCTCCTATTTTCCTCTCCTCTCATTCTGTTCGTGTCATTACAATTTTTAACAGAATTAGTTAACAGCTGATTTCCTATCCAGTACTTCTCTTCCATGTTCTCTGTTGTGCACCTTCTTCATTGACATTTTACTATATGTTTCAATATTGTGAATTTCTTACCTTGAAATATATACATTTATTCAACTCAATCAACTAGATGAAGAGAATGCTTGACAGCTAGTAGAAAATTCCTTTCATATTTCTTGTGAAATTAAGATATTCATTATGCATGGAATAATAAGCATTAGTTTTTGACATATGATGCAGAGAGAAGATCATATGATCTCATGTTTGAGTTGAAGGAAAATATGTTAAGTAACCATTTGTAGGAGAAGTGTATGTAAGAATTAACAGGAGGGAGGGGAATTGGGCTCCATATTTGAACTGCTGTAACTAATAATGCAGCCACTATTTGAAGGAAGTTAGTTATTTTTGGGGAGGAACGGTGGTAACAAGGGGAGGTTATGGAATAAAAGATCTGAAGCAAGGTGGATCCTTGTGTTGTCGCTTGAGAAAACGTGTAGAGACTTGAGGAGCTCTAACTCTCCCACAGGAGCGTTCACATTTGTCATAGATCCTAGAGCATTACACAGATATTTCATGCAATTTTTCTCTTTTACCATAGGTAAATAAAGGAAATCAATAATCAAATCGACTGAGGATTTTGTTCTTCTACTGTCATATAGGCCAAACGGAGCTAAATGTTGAGTTAAGGTCAAATGTAGATTTAGTTGGAAGTTATTAAGAATTATTCTGACCCTGGTGATTATATTAGAGAAGTTCGCTTGAGTGAGAAGTAGAGTAACAATTGTTATCTTTTGTTCATGAATTAGAGTGTTTTTTATTGACTCGTTGTGCAAAGTTTATTTCATGTCATTGGTTGAAGCATGCTTTGGGCTATTTTGTGCAATAGGTTTGTGTCTATTTAAAAGTCATACATAGTGTTATCATTGACGTTTTTGTAGACTTTTACATTAGGAATTTTCATGAATGAGAGCTCAATAAGTAAAATGACATCTTATATGGTTGAATTAGGACTCCAGACTAGTTTTGAATATGATTAGTACGTAATCAAAGCTAAATCCGAATGAGTACCTAACTTCTAAACATGACAGATAGCGTGATAATGGATCGTAAAAGTTAATTTACATAATCATTCATTAGTGGGTTCTCCTTGGAATGCAATTATTTAGTTTTACTTGCTGTAAACAACACCTGACTTGCGTTTATTCTGATCATATTTTCATGCATTTGCAGGATTTGAAATGCTTTGTGTTCTCTCTTATTTCCCTTCACTTCAAGATTAAACCTATATAAGATGTTTTCAATGTTATCTGTTCAACCTCTTGGGGTAGTTGTACTTGTGTAACAACAACCAATTACAGTTTAACATGTGACAGTTATTGGAACTTTCTGATTTGAGTGGATGTACCAAAAAGTTGAGTGGATTGCTTTTTCGTGCAGAGTCATTGTTCTTTTTCTTTATCTTGGTATAATATAACGTTGGGAATTGTTTCTTTTTTCTTTTTTAACTTAGTTTTTGATATATATATAGAAGGAGAAAAAAATGTCACAAGAAGGGAGGATAAGTGATCCTCCTACAAAAAATAAGTAAGAAAAGATCAATGAAGTTGAGGCATAATCTTCAATTTTTTAATGTCTAAGAGAAGTCTTTTAAAACTATTATGACTTTTACTCTAGATAGGTATCACATGTCTTATTATATTTTATAAAATCTGTTTTAAGTGGAAAAAAAATTTATAATTAGGCTCTAACAAAATACTCTAGAAGTGGTGTGTACTGCTTAATAGGGGTGCTTAATAGGGGTGTTCAAATCTAAACCAATCTAAATTAAATCGTTCATCTAATTCAATTTAAACCGAAAATCGATTAAAACCGTACTAATTCGGATTTGATTGAATTTTATTTGTTGTAAACCGCTGGATTGGATCGGATTTCGGATCTACCTTTCATAACCGGTCCAATCCAATCTAAACTGCACAATGTGTTATAATATTATTATTTTATTATTATATTTACAATTATACTTATAACATGTTCAATTTGTTATACATTTTTATATTATTCATGTATTATTATTATTTAATAAATAATTCTATTGTTATGTTATCGTTGACTTTTTAAGATATTGTTAAGACTTGTTATATCATTGTTATTTATTTAAAATTTGACGTAAGACTTGTTATATGTATTTAATTTTTTTAATTTACAAAACTGTAAATCCAATCCAATTCAAACTGCTTGAAATTGGATCGGATCGGATCGGATTTTTTTTTTTAAAAGTCATCCAATCTAAATTGCACTGCAAGTAAAATTAGTGTTTGGATCGGATGAGTTTTTTACTCAAAATTGATCCAAATCGCGTCGCAAACACCTCTACTGGCTAATGTTACAAATTTTACTTTCTTTTCCCTTACCATTTTGTTGCTTCTAAAACTAAAATTCATAAAAAAAAAATTATAACTTATGTTTGTTTGGATGTCTATTTATGACTTTGTTTATCTACTGAAAAAACAAAATTAGCGACGAAATTAAAACTTTTACACGGAATTGTTCTTTAAACAACTAAAAATAATCCTACAATCAACTGTTACAATAAAATATGGAAAAGGGTCCAAATAGAAAAGACTACAATGAGGGTAATTTGGACTTAACAAACTTTTTTTATTGTAGTAGTTGGAGAGTTTACTTTAGTTCTTTACTAACAATGCTTTAAAAAAGGTTTTCTTTTTCCTTCTCTCGTTTTGGTTTATAAATTAAGAATTTAATTTTGTTGCATTGTCAGTGTAAAATAATTTTATACATGCATTTAATTTCGTAACGCTACATTAGTAAAAATAGTTACATTTTATATTGATTGCGTGAATGATCATCCAAAAGAACAAATGTAATTGTATGACTGTGTAAAATATTTTACACTGTTAGTACGTCAAAATTAACCTCTAAATTAAACTTATGACTACGCCTTTTGTTTGTGAGGTTGTATATGTTGTTGTCATTGTAAGATTTGTGATGAAATTACACATTTGATACATAGTTACATACCATACGCTTATATAATTGACGGATAAGTATACTTTATGTAAACCAAGTTGAATCCATTGAATAATTTTTCAGCATAAGGAAATAATTCCAGCTACATGTTACATAGAAAAATGAAAGTCGTTGAAGGAAATTGGAACATATGTATAGCATTTATGATTACATTGCCCACCTAATATACTCGGTAGTTCATATTACTCATGTTTTAATGAAATACTGGAATCAACCAAATGGTAAAGTTTATGTTTCATTCCATTGGATTCCAATTAAAAATGGTAAAGCAATTGAACTGCGGGAACTCAGGCTCAAAACTCTCTCTGGCTTCTGCATTACTATTTGGGCAATATATTTAAATAAATTAAATGAGAAAAATCTTTACCCGATTGCAACAAATAGAATTTCTTTACGTGAGTGTCCTGTTTTGTTTATTATGTAAACCGTGGGAGCTATCAACGGTTTCGGATTTGTTCATAAACTGTGAGAGTTTTGGACGGTTTTCAGCCATAAACCGTGCTTGATCACCACAGTTTATGAAGAAAAAGCTCTGAATATAAATTCCTCCTGGCTACCACGATTTATGTTTTCTTATTCCTATTTCGCACTTCCAATCACTTCGTCTTCTTTCTTATTCCATTCTCTTTTTTCAGCTATTTGTCTACTTTTATTAATTTTTTTTATCTCTTTGTATCTTTTTTCATTTATTAAATTAATGATGTATTGTCACAAAAAAAAAAATTAATGATGGATTACTTTTATTTTTTTCTCTATAAAATTGCAAGAAAAAATGACTCATAATTAACCATGCCAAAAATTCTTTCATTTTTATGATAACTATAAGAAAAGTGGTTATAACTTTTTTAACAATTTGTAATAGTACAAAAGATGTTTATTTATACTGGATTAAGACACAGTCAAAGAAAGATTGAGAGTAAATGAAATATATATATATTTTTTTGCATTCATATGGTTTACATACAAAAATTAAGAATGAAGCGATTTTTAAGGAAAAAAAAGTATACCTTAGAAGGGATGAAGAAAAAAAAAAATAGTCTTAATTTATATGATTTAGTACTCACTACGTATTCTGACTTGTGATTCGCCCTCAACTTTTAAAAAATGATATTATGAAATAATAAATTAAAATTTTTATTTATAATATTATTTAATTAATATATATCATTAATAATTTCTTTTGTAACTTTTTTACATGGGCTACTTCACTGGTACAGTAGATAGTTAAGAAAGAGAGCTTAAGGTGCTAACATCTAATCTCTTCTATGTAAGGTAATTTATTATATGCATATATTATAAAAAAATTTAATTTATTATAATATATGCATTATAATAATAAATTAAACGAAGAAGTGACAAAAACGAAGAAGGGGAGGTGAAGGTTTTAGGGTTTGCCCGCCATTTAAATAAAGACAAAAAAGAAGAAGGGAGGTGAAGGGTTTAGAATTTTCCCGCCCGTTAAATAAAGACAAGGTGAAGGACGGAAAGGTTTAGGATTTACCCGCCAGTTAAATAAAGACACCCTTGACAAAAAACGAGAGGTGAATGGTTTAGGGTTTGGCCGCCAGTTAAATAGAGACATTCTTATGTCTTCCGCCACCTAATTGAAATAAGTGTCCCAATTCTTAAATTCTTTTGGTTTGGTTTTAATTATTTTTTATTTATTGAATTGTATAGAATCAAATTATCGGTTCAAATTATATGGTTTAAATTTAAAAATATCAATATATCTTTTATTTAATATTTTTATTAATAAATTTATTTATTTTTATTTTTATTAATATCAGTATATCTTAGAAGGGATGAAGAGAAAAAAATAGTTTTAATTTATATGATTTAGTACTCACTACGTACTCTGTGATATATTGTACTCTGACTTGCAATTCGGTCTCAATTTTTAACAAATATAAATAGAGAATTCATTATATGCATACATTATAAAAAAAATTTAATTTATAATAATGTATGCATTATAATAATAAATTAAACGAAGAAGTGACAAAAACGAAGAAGAGGAGGTGAAGGTTTTAGGGTTTGCCCGCCATTTAAATAAAGACAAAAAAAGAAGGGAGGTGAAGGGTTTAGAGTTTTTCCGCCCGTTAAATAAAGACAAGGTGAAGGACGGAAGTGTTTAGGATTTATCCGCCAGTTAAATAAAGACACCCTTGACAAAAAAAAAAAGAGAGGTGAATGGTTTAGGGTTTGCCCGCAAGTTAAATAGAGACATCCTTATGTCTTCCGCCACCTAATTGAAATAAGTGTCCCAATTCTTAAATTCTTTTGGTTTGATTTTAATTATTTTTTATTTATTGAACTGTATTGAATCAAATTATCGGTTCAAATTATATGGTTTAAATTTAAAAATATCAATACATCTTTTATTTAATATTTTTATTAATAAATTTATTTATTTTTATTTTTATTAATATCAGTATACCTTAGAAGGGATGAAGAGAAAAAAATAGTTTTAATTTATATGATTTAGTACTCACTACGTACTTTGTGATATATTGTACTCTGACTTGTAATTCGGTCTCAATTTTTAACAAATATAAATAGAGAATTCATTATATGCATACATTATAAAAAAATTTAATTTATAATAATGTATGCATTATAATAATAAATTAAACGAAGAAGTGACAAAAACCAAGAAGGGGAGGTGAAGGTTTTAGGGTTTGCCCGCCATTTAAATAAAGACAAAAAAAGAAGGGAGGTGAAGGGTTTAGAGTTTTTCCGCCCGTTAAATAAAGACAAGGTGAAGGACGGAAGTGTTTAGGATTTATCCGCCAGTTAAATAAAGACACCCTTGACAAAAAAAAAAAGACAAAAAAGAGAGGTGAATGGTTTAGGGTTTGCCCGCTAGTTAAATAGAGACATCCTTACGTCTTCTGCCACCTAATTGAAATAAGTGTCCCAATTCTTAAATTCTTTTGGTTTGATTTTAATTATTTTTTATTTATTGAACTGTATTCAATCAAATTATCGGTTCAAATTATATGGTTTAAATTTAAAAATATCAATACATCTTTTATTTAATATTTTTATTAATAAATTTATTTATTTTTATTTTTATTAATATCAGTATACCTTAGAAGGGATGAAGAGAAAAAAATAGTTTTAATTTATATGATTTAGTACTCACTACGTACTCTGTGATATATTGTACTTTGACTTGTAATTCGGTCTCAATTTTTAACAAATATAAATAGAAAATTCATTATATGCATACATTATAAAAAAATTTAATTTATAATAATGTATGCATTATAATAATAAATTAAACGAAGAAGTGACAAAAACCAAGAAGGGGAGGTGAAGGTTTTAGGGTTTGCCCGCCATTTAAATAAAGAGAAAAAAAAAAGAAGGGAGGTGAAGGGTTTAGAGTTTTTACGCCCGTTAAATAAAGACAAGGTGAAGGACGGAAGTGTTTAGGATTCATCCGCCAGTTAAATAAAGACACCCTTGACAAAAAAAAGAGAGGTGAATGGTTTAGGGTTTGCCCGCTAGTTAAATAGAGACATCCTTATGTCTTCGGCCGCCTAATTGAAATAAGTGTCCCAATTCTTAAATTCTTTTGGTTTGATTTTAATTATTTTTTATTTATTGAACTGTATTGAATCAAATTATCAGTTAGAGTACAGTACAGTATATCACAGAGTACGTAGTGAGTACTAAACCATATAAGTTAAGACTATTTTTTTTCTCTTCATCCCTTTTAAAGTATACTTTTTTTTCAGTATATCACAGGGTACGTAGTGAGTACTAAACCATATAAGTTAAGACTATTTTTTTTTCTCTTCATCCCTTTTTTTT
>NC_029793.2:9766210-9782413 GCF_000816755.2 Arachis ipaensis | reverse complement strand
GGTGAGTGCCCTGAGGATGCAGATGAGGAGACTGTGCGCCGATATGCCCGTGCGTACATCATGATGTTGTTGGGCACGCAGCTGTTTGCGGACAAGTCCGGGAACCGGATTCACATCAAATGGCTTCCGTACGTAGCGAGGCTGGAGGAGCTGGGTACCTACAGCTGGGGTTCTGCAGCACTGGCTTGGTTGTACCGGTGCATGTGCCGAGTGGCGAACAGACATGTCGTCAAGTTAGCGGGCCCGCTTCAGCTACTTCAGTCTTGGATCTTTTGGCGCTTTCCTCGGTTTAGGCCTACAGGATATGAGACGTTGGCCGTTGGTCTCGAGGTACTAGAAGCGGCCTTCTCTATTTCAATTTTACACACAACACTGCATTTCATTAATAGTCTATTGCATACTCTAAACACATATTTCAGTTGATGTAACACATGTGTATGTTGCAGATGGTCAGGTTACAACCCTTCCGGGAGCGAGAAGGGTCCTAGAGTGGCGATGTGGAGGCTCAGGATAGACCGGTTACAGGACAGGGAGGTGAATATGCTAGTTAACAAGTGTCCTTTTATAAGCAAGCTTTTCGAGTTGGTTCCAACAGTTGCCCTGACAAGGGTGGGTTCCTTGTGTTGTGCAGTTTATATGGATACCGTACAGTAGCCCCGACGTACTTTAGGTTCTGCATCCAGAGGTTTTGGAGCCTCGGCATATAGCGTTGTGGCGCTCTGTGACCGCGCTGATCTACTTTGTTGTCATAGAGTGGCATAAGATAGATCGTGTTCTTCCGCAGTTTGGAGGGGTACAGCCCCCTCCGCTTCCCGCATTGAACATCGACTTTCTGATGTCCAAGGACGGGAGAGGTGGCGATCGGTGGTTCCCGTCTTATTTGCAAAAGTGGCATCTCTACTGGGACTCTCGTCAGGAGAGTGTGCTGAGGTTCGACGTTGTTGCCAACCCCGGACCGTCGCATGAGTTCCTTGAGTGGTGGAGTCAGCATGGGAAGAGGTTCTTATCTCCGGACACGCAGCTGGGGGATCCAAGAGCAGTTTCGGTTCCAGTTGAGGCGTCACAGCGGGGTCCGGGGCGAGTTCCTGACATGGATCGTCCTGAGGACGTGCCGGACAGGCGTAGGGTTGAGAGGAGGATGGGTGTGGGGACACGGCGGAGCCAGCGTGAGTTTAGGTGGCCTGATCATGCTATGGACGATGATCACGACGCCGGTCCCGTTAGAGGCGGACGACGAGTCCAGGGAGGTAGGGCGAGGGGGCGTGCTGACCGTGGGGACGACGACGAGGATTAGCATGGGCACGTTGGCGGGGGTGGTTCAGGGGCTGTTGCAGCTGCGGGTACTAGTACACACGATGGCGGTCATGGGGGTGAGTGGTATGGTACAGGGATGGGTGACGGGGCTGACACGGGTGACGCTGGACTTAGATCGGGCCCTCTTGGACATTACTTCGTTGGTGTGCCAGCCGATGACCAGCCTGAGCAGGGGGGTACACCTTGGGTTATCCCAGGATCACAGTGGTCAGACTTTATTGGGTCAGACACGCTTGTTGGGGACTTCGGGAGTCCACGCTTCCTAGAGGAGATCACCGCCATCATGCAGGGGGACGTCACTCCCCGCAGTGGTGGTCAGACCTCAGGCACACAAGCCCCATTAGATGTTGATCTGAACGAGCCTCCATAGTCATCCGGTGGTCACCAGTTCTGTCTCAGAGGTACCCCTCCATCCGCCTTCACCGCTGCATCAGAGTCTGTCGCAGGGCTGGCTGCGGCACCCCTGCATGTTGCGCCACCTGCACAGCCTTCCCCGCAGGAGGATGGGGATGACATCGAGGATGAGGAGCCGTTTATCCGGCGAGGTCAGAGGGCACGGGTAGCCCGTCGCTGTGGTACTGAATCGCATCTGTTTAGATGATTCACGTTTCATGTATTTTGTTCCCTATGGTTCAATCATGTATGATAGTGATATGTACTTTTCTTGTTATGTTGTAGTCTGTTTACCTATGTTATTTGTTATTTGTGTTGTGGGACATTGACTATTTATAATCATTGAATCATGAAACAGTTTAGTGTTTACCTTTACTTATTAAAATTTGCATCGACGGAACTTGTAGCAGTATTCATAATGAAAGACAACATATTCATTACTACTCGCAACAATCAAAGTACAATGTATATAGATCAAATAGTTACATACGTGCTCAAACATTGCATCTAACAGGAAAACTAAAATGTAAATAATACTAACACTAACAACATGCCCACTAATGGCGCCCTGTCTGAGACGATCCTCCAACCTGTGAGCAACAACGTCGTGTGTGTCCGGGTTGGCGACATAGGCCGCACCTCTTTGGCCGATTCGGATCTGCCTCGTCCATATTCGTCCGTATCCTTGTGGATCTAGGACGACCCTCTCTCGCACGCCTCTTGTCAGGGTCCGGAATCACCGTGGGCCCGTCGTAAGGTGGCCAGAAGCCCTCCGGGATCGGAGGTGTGAATCCCATCCGATACACACTGAACACCGAGCTAATCTGATAGACGCTGTGAACGTAAGAGGTCCAGGTGACCCGTGAGTAGGCACAGCATGCAAGTGCGTGCTGACACGGGAAATGAAGCGCCTGGAAGTACCCGCAGTCACATGTCCGCGAGGCAAGTGATACTCTGTAGGCACCCAAGGAGAAAGAACCAGTCGGAGTGGTCTCTGCTACGGTGAACTCGGAGTTATCCCGGTCATACAACGTCACCGTGAAGCACCTGGCCGTCTTCAAGTTGGCCTCAATACACTTCACCAAATGCTGACTGAATTGTTGTCCGGTTCCCATTTGGGCCTCAGCCTCTCTCCCCTTGCGAACAAAGAGTTCCGCAAGCCTACAATATGTTGCCTTCACTAGGGATGCTACAGGGAGATTTCTGACCCCCTTGAGGATTGAGTTCACACACTCGGAGATGTTCGTCGTCATGTGACCGAATCTCCGCCCCTCATCACGATGTTGAGTCCACAAGGAGTAATCAATCCGGTTCGCCCACTCACACATCGCCGGGTCTTCAGACCGCAGAATATCAAACCAGTAATCAAATTCAACCTCGGTCTTCGCATACGCCGCATTCACTAGAAGCCTCCTAGCGTCTTTGCCCTTGAAGGTAAGGGCAAAATTAGCCGCTACGTGTCGTATGCAGAATGCACGGTACGCAGATGGCGGTAACCAAACTCCGTCAGGGGCCTCAAGCGCAGCCTTGATGCCGTTGTGCCTGTCCAATATAACCAGCAGACCGGGCTGCGGGGTCACGTGCTGTCGAAGGTGCGAGAGAAAGAATGTCCAGGACTCTGCATTCTCACCCTCTACTAGTGCGAATGCGACAGGTAGAATGTTGGAGTTCTCGTCCTGTGCAATCGCGATGAGCAACGTTCCCCCATACTTCCCATACAGATGTGTGCCGTCAATGCTGACTAGCGACTTGCAATGACGGAATGCCTTGATGCACGGAGGGAAAGTCCAGAAAAGTCTGTGGAAATACGCTTGAGACTCATCCACCTGTCCTCCAACTCGAACCGGGCTCGTCCTGAGGACCGCAACACTTCCAGGCATCGTCAGCTGGACACCCAACACCCACCTAGGTATGTCGTTGTATGACTCATCCCAGTCACCGTAGATGAGGGCAATAGCCTTCTGCTTTGCCATCCATACCCTCCTGTAAGTCGGCCTAAAACCAAAGTGCGCTGCCGTGGCGTTTAGGAGCACCTTTATGCTCACGGATGCGTCAGCCCTAACCATTGGCATAATGAACGCCGAAATCACATGATAATCCAAACTCCTGTGGTCACTCGAGATGGATGTGGACAGGCAAGTGTGAGGTCCGTTGTACCGTTTGACCTCCCAAATGCCCTTGCGCTTCCGGAGACTCAGTCGAATCAACCATGTGCACCCATTCCCAAACTCGGAACACTTGCCCACATACCGGCGGTGATCGGACTCCAGCACCTTGTACTGTACCCCTCGCCGGATGCTGTAACGCTTCACACTTAACAGGGCCTCGTCTTTATCCTGGAATTGCTGACCAACCTGGAACTCTGTCAGACCAGCAGTCCCTTCCGCATCTCTAGCTCCGAATCCAACAGCGTGCCCTAAAACCCCCTCAAGCCTCATGGCGTCCAGGTCCAACGAGGAAAAATGTGGTGGATACTGCTGTGTGCCAGAGCTAGAACCACCGCCCGCCAATGCAGGACCAGTCGCTCCAACCTCGTCGCCGCTGTCATCCTCAATCGTATCCGGCTCGACGTCGTCCTCATCTGCATCACCCAAGACTCCGTCTCCGACGCCAACCGGTGGAACGCCCTCTAAAGCGTTCGGCAGAATATCAAAGGATCCTACCTCGTCGCCTACGCCGTCATTCAGATCAACAGCAAAAGACGGGGAGGCGACAAGTTGGACCGCTGGCTCGTACACTGGGACGGAGGAAGAAGCCACGGCAGCCCTGGAACTGGAACCAGCTGCCGTGGCTACATTGGTTGTATTCCGGTTCGAACCCCCTGAGCTGGATACCACATCAATAAGCTTTGCCAGCAATTCTGGTGTCCTCACCTCCGGAAACTGCCTCCGACAAAGAAACATGACTTGTAGGTCCTCATCACTACCAATCGTGAGACAATCATACTTCACCGTATCGTGCAGGATCGTGACTGGAATGCGATAGAAAAACTTCTTAACCCGCTTCGCACCTTCCAAGCCAAGTTTCATCAGCACAGATCTAACAAGGTCATCATAGCTTGTCGTTGGATTCACGACAATACAGAGAGGATCCTTATCTGTGAACTTCACTCCGGAACGAGTTTTCCTCTTAATGGATCCTCGGTGAACCAGAACAACAAAACTCTCCTCACTAGCCATCTTACTCCATCTAATGAGACCAACTCACGCTTAGAACGGTTATATAGAGGTCTCTCTCCCACTAATTCGAACCAACCCGGTTCGAATTATGGTTTGTGTAATTCGAACCAGCCCAGTTCGAATTACTGAGGCCGGACTCTCTCTATAATTCGAACCTCTCTGGATCGAACTATGTGCACCCAAGGTTCGAACCTACCTGGTTCGATTTATGAAGAAAATTTAGGTAATAATTTGAACCATATTAGTTCGAATTACACTCAAAGTTCCTCTCCACCTAATTCAAACCACCATGGTTCTAATTACATAAAAATAGCGTTTAACTTATTGCTGAAACGATTTTCAATTTGGCATATTTACGTTACACATTTCTTGCCTTGGCTTATTAGGATTTTTTATCCTCAAATAATAACAATCGATTAGTATTCTTCTATTGTTAAAATTTCATATATTTTTATAGTGTTATCAAATGTAGACAAAAAACATGCTTAGACAAAAAACCGGAGAACATTTTGAACTGAATTTGTAGGGTGCGCCAGGCCCATGCAGCAGTGTAAGGCTTGGGCGACGCTTGACAGGCCCAGTAGCAAGCTACTGTAATGGCCCATCACCCTCAAAAAATAAATTTAATATCGTGTGAGCCAATGGCCCACATATCAGATATTAAACTGATAAGAACAGATACTACACTTGATCTTAGCCAAAAGGCCGAGAAAGGTATGCTTTAAAACATCAACAATTTTTTCTTTTATGCTAACGCCTTACCTCTTTGCTATTTCGTCTCAGCGATGTAGGACATATGGTGAGGATGTAATAATATAAAGAAAAAGAAAACACTACCCACATAGCTCCCTGACATACAGCAATGTTGTGTTACTCGTGTTTTGTCCACTATTTCTTCCTAATTAACATTCTCTTAGTTCCCTTATGATAGAGATCCACAGATGCAGGAACTAGATTAAGTAATATCTATGAGTCTTTTTATGCAATTCTTCAGGCTCAGCCTTGGTTCTACACTTCTACTCATCATTTCAAGTTTTCAACAGATTTTTGTCCTGCTAAGTAAAGTGCCTAAGTGCATTGCTTCCTTCCTTAATAGCTGATATATTTCTCGTTGGCATATGGTATAGCCTCAAGGACATATATATGACTAGTGAACAAACTTGATTACAATACTAACATTTGAACACTTTAAACGACAAAATTTAGTAAGTGAGAAATTTTAATATGTGATGGTGCCTTTATTTATATACAAATATTGGTACTTTTGATTTAATGGTAGGCCTTTTAATTTTAAAACAAAATAATTGTAGTTAATGAGACACATGACAATTTTTTTAGAGCGATGATACTAGATAAACAAAAAAAAAGTCAGCATTTTTGTTTTATTTGTATTCATTAATTGTTACTTGAATTAATAAATATTAAATAAGACTAATTTAGTAATTTTAGCTATTTTTTAATTTATTTTTTTGTTACGAAACATTTCTGTTTTTAAAGCATCTACAATCTTGAGTTTTAGTTCAATTTTATTTTACGTCTTATAAACTGATTACATCAATATTTGTGAAATTATATATTATAAATATTAATTTGAGACTAATTGTGAGATTTATCATCCAAATATTTAGTTTTATGTTAATTTAAATTTTATACAATATGGTAAATTTTAATTAATTATCCATAAAAATAAAATAGTCTCTCTAAAATAAGACCGATCTCATTTTATCAATTATTTTTAGTACAAAGTGATAATTTAATATTTAATTAAGAAAAAAGATAAGGACCCAACTACAATAAGCCAACTCAAATTAATTTTTTTATTTCTAATTTTTGAAATTCTAAAAATTAGGATAGTTTTTTTTTTTAACAAACTTATTTTTTAATTAATTCAAAACTCAAAATTATCCACAAAAATAAAATAGTCTTTAAAATGAGACCTCATTTTTTTATTAATAATTTCTAATATAAAATAAAATTTGAAAGCATTTCACTTCATATACAATTATACAAAACAGATTTAGAATTCTAAAAATACTCCATTAAAATTGTTCTTAGTTACACATATCATAAAATTATCTATATCTATAATTATGTAAGGTATTGTAATAATCGTTAAAAAAAAAAAACTTTTAAGTGAGACAAATTAGCTCCACAATTTACATGACTAGTGATTATAATTATAATAAACAAAAAGAAAAAGGCAATTACTCAGGGTGAAAAACTGAAAATTGTTAATAATCAAATTAGAGGTTTAGTAAGGGCCCGTTTAGTAAAGCCACTAGAAAAAACCAGACTTTTTTTGTTTAAGTAGAAAAAAAAAAGCCCAACAAGAAGGAAAAATTTTATTATGAAAAAAAAAAGGAACAAGCGGGAAAATCTCTGTGTTTTCACCCAAAAACTCAAAACCCCTCCAAAAACAAACTCCTCTATTCTCTTCTTCATTTTCATTTTCATTTCCCGCGCCTCTTTCTCTCTCTCTCTCTCGACTTCACCTCGCAGACGCTACACGAAACAGATCCGAATCAACAATCCACCATGCTCACATCAGAACCCGATCCCATTCTCACCGAGAAATCATGGCATCTCTTTTCCCTTCTTCTTCAAATCGGCCACCCCGTCCACCCTCAACTTCTCGCCTCCTACTGCAAGCTCTTCCCCACGTGCCCCGACTTCGTCAGGCACGTGACTTCA
The DNA here is from genome assembly GCF_000816755.2 of Arachis ipaensis. Classification (NCBI taxonomy): domain Eukaryota; kingdom Viridiplantae; phylum Streptophyta; class Magnoliopsida; order Fabales; family Fabaceae; genus Arachis; species Arachis ipaensis. The sequence goes on along the minus strand of NC_029793.2, from coordinate 9,774,836 downwards.
CTTCCTCGCTCCCCGATCTTACTCAATGCTAATGGACTCGTTACTCCTTCTGCCGACGCCGTTAGCGCCATTGGAAGGTTCGTAACTGTTTCCATTGACCGCCGTTTTCTGTTTCGGAACATTCCAGAATGTTCCGGCTGGTCCAAGAAACGGAAGGTGGCTACTGACATGGTTAAGTTTCCTGCTGCTAAGAGGAGGTTGTCTTTCACTTCTGCCGGAGGTATGAGATTTTTTATTTAATTGTTATAATTATTTCGAATTAGTGTTGTTTCAATTTGTTCTGATGTGTGTGTTGATGACTGCTTTTGATTTTGATGGTAGTGGTTGAAAGAGATCAGAGGAGATTAACAGTTGGCGATGGGGTTCTAGAAGTATCTTTGGAGGTATTCGCTTTTTTGCTTTGTGGATTTTTAGTTTATTGTTTGAAATTGTTGGTTTTCGGAATTAATTTTGATGTATGTAAAAACTTTCGTAATTTAATTATGTGTTTTACTTATGTACGCAAGTTCTTGACTTTATCAACTACTAGGTTCAAAATCACACATATAATGGCATATGATTTTGTTTGGTGGTAATATATTATAAAATCATAAGGAGTTTGTAGATTTTGTTAAGGGTAGTAGCTTGTTGCTTCTGAAAGATATGAGAAGAGAATAATGATAGTCAGAAATGATAAAAGAATACTGAGCAAAAGCCAGGATAGCTTCACTATTAGATTCATCGTTTGGTCTTGAGCTTTTTCTGTTTTGGATACTAATTAGTTATTAAAAAAAAGATTTCATTAATTGAATCTGGAGCTTATTAGCCTTTGGTTTGTTATTGTTCTGTTGCAATTTGAACGGAAGTTAAAAATACTATACATATATACTTGATGGTATAGTACTATAGCTAATTGCCAAGTTTAGCTCTGCACTTTATTTGCAATATATTTTTTTTTAACTTTAATGTTAGATAGAAAGGGAAAAAAAAAAAAAAAAGAAATACAACAGCCATTAGATTGAAGTAATTATTATATGAGCATTAGATCTGTAAGATCTTTTATTTATCTGTCATTGTATTCTGTGCTGAATATAATGACAAGCTTTGGGAGTTTACTTTTACATGCAGAGTTATGCGCCTGATGCAAAGATTATGACGAGAAACAACTTCCCTGCACTGAAATTTGAATCAGCAAATATGGATATTGAGAGTGCTATTATCCCTTTGCGCATCATTGAAAATGGGGAGTGTTTTGATTGTCCAGCACCAAATTTTGTCGTGACTGGTAATAATACCAGCACAATCACATTCCGGGGAGAGGTTTCTGGTCCTGTAACTAAAGCTAGTGATAGTTTGTTCATAACTGGAAGTGAGTTAACTTGTAAGAAGGAAACAGGTACAGATTCATTCATGCAATCTAATCTCTCTGTCAACCATGCTCAGTCAACTGGTTTCCAAGATACCTTACTTTGCAATGAGACCCTTGTTGGTAACATTGAATTTGGTTTCCAAGATACCTTACTTTGCAATGAGACCCTTGTTGGTAACATTGAATTGGGAAAGAAAATGGACAACTTTGACGCACTAGGGAGTGAATTGGTTGAGCAAAATAATATTGGTACTGCAGATAATATTTGTAAAACTAATACAAGCAAAGATCCAATAAGTGAATCGAAGAATGAAGATGAAGGCTTGCAAGTGGAAATTGATCCAAAGAAAGGGGTGATTGGTTTTGGCATGGAGAAAGAAAAGGAAGATGTATTTGAGAGGGGCCATATTGCACTTGTTGCAGAAGAACTAAAAAATGGTGTGGAACCAGAAAACCATGTATCTTTGTTAAATTTGGACAACAAAAAGTGTACAGTGAGAAACATGGGGACTTCAACTCCAAAGCAGCTTCTAAAATCTCCTTCCATATCAAAGGAAGGACAGAGGAATGATTTGCAACCAAAGTTACCAGTCCTCACAGAGTCACTAGCCTGTAACATATCTAATAAAACTCCAGAAGATGTTGATCAATGTAGAAATGATCAGACTCAGAAATGGCTTCAGAAGCCCAAGCGAAAGCAAAACCACAAGGAGAACCTAGTAGAAACTATCTCCGTTACTCCTAAGGTAATCTCCTTACCTCCTATAGCTTTGAATATCTTGTCCTTTTATAGTTACATGCCTGTTTTAGGATGTGCTCTTTTAGTATTTTTGACTAGTTGCTTAAGATGTATAGTATATATGTTGGCATGACTCGTTGTGGTTATCTTGTTAAATCAGGTGGAGAAAAAAGCACATCCATCTTTTGAAGCCTTTACAATAGAGGAAGAAGAAGGTTCAGGTACCAGTCATCAGCCTCTCCTGCATTTATTTACTGATGATTCAAACCCATATCAGAATTGCATTGAAATTTCTTCTTTTTCCCATCCAGGTGGTTATGGCACTGTTTACCGCGCCCGCAGAAAGACTGATGGAAAAAAACTTGCAATAAAATGTAAATAGCACGTGTTCCACACTAATTATGTGATGTGCAATGTGCATCTGTAATTATGATTGTTCTTATAGAAAAATGATAAAGGAAAAGTTATCTGTTTCTTGCATAATAGTAGCTGAAAGTGTGGCTATTTTTTTTTTTCTTCATGAAATCTAGTTCATACATATTCCATTCAATTTCCAATTTTTAATGGAAAATGGAAAGAATTGTTTCAATGCACATTTTTGTTATTACTATGCACTGCATAATGGTTCTTAAGAAATTGATGCTATAATGCATGTGGTTTTACAGGTCCACATGATAATGCTCATAAAAACCATATAAATAATGAGCGAATTATGCTTGAGCGTTTTGGGTAAGTATACGACATGATACTGTGTTATATTTAAGCTGCAATCCAAGCTGCTTTTTTCATTTTCTATTTTCATCATACAGGGGTAAAAGCTTCATAATAAAGTTTGAAGGTTCTTTCAAAAGTGGCAGCAGTGACTGCTTTGTTTTAGAACATGTTGAGCATGACAGACCCGAGGTTAGTTGAACGTCTCATATCTTTTAAACATTCATATTAAGTGAATTTAGCTCAGGACATGAATTTTCTGGTAAACCTTCTCAATTTTAAGTTGGTTAGCTCATGAAAAGACTCCTAACCTTCTTTGGGCTTCAATTTTAGCAAAGCTAGTTTTTCCCTTCTTATCTTTGGTTTTGGAAACATGCTGCAGATGAATTATATTCTATTGATTTCAAATTGATTTGATTATGACTTATTAGAATATTCCTAGTAACTTTAGGATTTGTGTTTGATGGATTTAATTAAGTTTCCCTTCTCATATGTAGGTTTTGAAAAGAGAAATTGATATAGTTCAGCTTCAGTGGTATGCATATTGCTTGTTCAGAGCCCTTGCTTGCTTACACAAAGAGGTGACTTCTTCCCCTTTTAATTTCAGAGTCTCATATGGATGAAGGATAGTATATGAAATTATTCTTAAATTTAAAATTCTAAATGTAGGGAGTTGTTCATCGAGATGTTAAACCTGGAAACTTCCTCTTTTCTCGAAAGCTAAGCAAGGGCTACCTCATTGATTTCAACCTTGCCATGGTGAGGTTGCCTCTCTTGCTACTCTGTTTCTTATATGTGATTTAGGTGCAATCATTTTCTAAATATAATCTGATTATTTTTTGTTCGTTTTTTTTTTCAGGATTTAAAGCAGAAGTACAACAGTGGAAGTAAGCTTGCCATTCACTTAACTCTTATTCTTTAGACAAATGGGAGAACTGACTGAATCCATGACTGTTTTAAAATCGATTTTAAGTTGTCCTAACACAATTAGATTCCAGTTTGGCTGCTTGGTGATATGTATAAATATGCTAAGCATGTCCTCCCTAAAGCATATTTGTTTGCTTCAGTTATTTCTTGGTTACTTTTGCTAATTTTAAAGACCAATTATGACATATGATCAGGTAAATCAAAACTAGGCCTCGATACATCAAACAATGTGCCTGTACCATCTGGCTCCCGCCCATTGGCCCATGAAAAGAACAATGGAGGAAGGAAGTCCATGACATTCAACAAAAGGGAATTGGCAGATTATAAGAAAAATTCTGAACTTATTAATAGGCATGCAAAGCAGAAAGCTTATGCTGGTTCTCCGAAAAACTGTGTTGGTAAGACCGGTGGAAATTTACTTAGAGCACAAGGAACAGAGGGCTCGGGTATAACCTCGGCAAAAGATGTTACAAGCACTCGGACTGCTTCTGCAGAAAGGCTCAGGGAGCCCCTGCCTACCCAAGGAAGAAAAGGGCTTATCAGTTTTCTGCATAATTCTGTGCAATCTGCAAGCAATAGCTCCATTAAAGGTCCTTCTTCCCAAAGGAAAAGAGTAACTGCCCCTTCAGGCAAGGTAGATGGCAAGATGGTTTATCTTACACCGATGCCTTTACATTCATCTGTTGCCGCTGGGTTATTGAGAAGCAAAGGTGTGATTCTTATATCAACTTCTGAGAAATGGTATTACTGCCTTCTATGTACCAACTAATTATTTCCCTCAATTTCCAGGAGATGGAAAACTCAAAAGAGAAGGTTCATGTGTCGGTACTAAGGGATTCCGTGCTCCTGAGGTAAGGTCTTGCTGTCATTTCTATTTCTATTCAGTATTCACTTATATCTCTCTCACTGATAGACTTAAAAAGGATATGGAAACCCCCTTAAAGTTGTTAATTTTTAAATGCAATTTTAGTGTTCTTTAAGTAATGGCTGGTTTTGTCTCGGTATTTCTAATTCAAGATGTTTCTGCAGGTTTTGCTTAAGTCTCAGTTTCAGGGACCAAAGGTTGATATTTGGTCAGCTGGAGTTACTTTGCTTTACATGGTGATTGGGAAGACTCCTTTCACTGGCGATCCAGAACAGTAAATATCAGCTGCAAAATTCATTTGGATGTTTGATCTGTCTTTATCTCTCTGCTGATCAAATTGTTGTTGCAGGAATATAAAAGACATTGCTAAGTTACGGGGCAGTGAAGAGCTTTGGGAAGTTGCAAAGCTACATGACCGTGAAATATCTTTTCCAATGGTAATTCTTATTTGAAAAATTCTGCGTATAAGCTGCAAAGAATCCGTACAGAAATTAAAATTTTCAATTTCTTTTCTAATTAGTATAAGGAATAAAATAATTATCAATGAAATACTTTCTCTTTAGAATTCAAGCACTAGTTCATATTACCATTAAAAAAATAAAGGCAGTAGCTAGGGTCAACTATATGGATCTGAAGACGTCATCATGTAGTATCTATGGATTGGGATACAAGAAAGTCTTACGTCGGCTGTTGTAGGCCTAACACTACGTAGATCCAAAGACGCCATTGCGTCGCAGACATGCATAGGGATGATTTAATTGTATTGCCATTTGGATAATGTTTAGAGATGTCGGGTGGCTGCTTATAGCTCTAGTCACTTGCAAAGTATAACAAACACATCTCTTAATTTTCAGAGAAACAGAAGAAAAAATGAATACAATATGTTTAGTTAATATTTGTCTACTGTCTATAAGTAATCTTTGTTAATGTTCCTTGGATTTCAGGAGTTACTAGATGAACGGTACTTGCAAGCATGGGACATAGAAAAGTGGTGCAAGGTCAACACAAGGAGACCCGAGTTAGAAATCCCCAAATCATTGTTTGATCTAATAGATAAGTGTCTGACAGTGAATCCAAGAAATAGGGTCGGTGTTGAAGAAGCTTTAAGGCATGAGTTCTTTGCTTCATGCAATGAGACTATGAGAAAGGGAAGGATGATAAGAAGAGGTATCAGCTCAGATACTGCAGCTTCAAGCTCATTATGAGATCAGTTTCATAAAACTGAGTATTCTTTTTGGTAGCAACCAGTGTTATAATTAGTTACAATATTTCTTTGACCTCTTTTCTTCTTGTATACCTCAGAAATGTATATATGACTAACTAAGGGACAATTGAGTTCATGTTAACTTGAGGGGAAGATAAATGTAAGAATCTAGTGTATCCACATTTTTTGTTGTAATTTTCTTATTTTATGTAAAATTCTTTCTAAAACCTTTTTACAATAGACAGTCTTACTGAAACAATGTTTCTCCTTAGCATTGGTTCAAACTTGCTATAATTTTTCATGCAAGCTCTATATTTTCTTTTTCCAATTTACACCGAGACGCATCATTTTTTTCATTCAACAATTGTATTATTGTAATTTCATGGAAAAAAAATTTATGAAATAACCCTATCAGTTGGATGATTGAATGGAAAAAAAGAAAGAAATCAAGAAAAATTGTATAAAAAAAGGAAATAAATTATGTATAAAATTTTTGAGTTATTTGAAGAATATTCAGTTTTACCAATTTTTTTAAATTCAGTAAAATTTAAAAATTGTTTATTTATTACCCATTATTAGCTCTATTAACTACTATTACATGACTAACTGAAAGATGATACATGCATGCTATTTTGAACATTATTACAAGTAAATTTGATATAGCTTTGGATGTTAGTATTTCTCATACTAGCCAATTTACAAAGCCTCTAATCCTTGGTTAAAACCTGTTGCTAGTCCCGGCTAGATACTGCTATGTTCGCACGGTGGTCTAAGGCGAAGTAGTGGTCCTTCTGTCCATTACGGATGAGGCGCGACTTACTCATGGCGTGGTGGATTAGTCCATCTTCTTTTTACCTCCGATTTCCATCTCACCTCTTTGAGTTTTCCATCCAGGCCATAGTCTCTTTCCATCACAAGGTTGATTCCTTCGTCGGAGTACCAACCAACTCCGATGCAAAGAATCCCATCCTTGTCAATGTCGACGTAGCAAGTTACACCCCCAGGAAGCCATAGCATGGTAACATCTTGCATGTCAATCTGCTCCTCCTCGCCAAAGTAGTTGCTCTCGGGGAGGCTCCGCTTCTTTAAGGTTTCGGTACAAAGGTACACATATGGGAAGCCATTTCTTTCTTCAACCTCAGTTTCCTCGCCGTACACTGGAGTGGCACTAACCTCAAACACTTTCCATGACCCCATCAGCTCCGATGGCTTGGTTCGCTTTCTTTGAGAAAACGGCTCCACATCAAACTCCATATCACTGTTTCAAACAGCAACTTGACATTAAAAACATGCATCCGATGGAGATCCATGCCAAGTTGCATTTCTTATCTTTTTTACTATAGGGAGCTAATAAGTGCTCTTACCTCTTAGAACATTAGTTAACGTTTTCATTGTTGGTAAATTTTTTAAACATCCAATACAATAAATGCATGGGAAACCAAAAATATTTATTCTTCCAGGACCGAAAAGACAAAAATTACCCACAAAAGAACTAAAATTCTTACCGACATACTCAAAAGACTAGCACTGTTAGATACATCCACTTAAATGTCGAACTTTAGTTACTCACGCTTGGGTGGATGTGTCCAACATAGCAACTCTTTCGGGACAAGGGTATTTTTGTCCCAAAGTTATCTATGTTGTGATAGTAATTTAGTTCATTCGAGAAGCAATGCTTCGTAATCACAAATGTAAGAAAAAAATATACCTGTGGTGTTTGATAGAAGCAGGACTGACCCATTCCTCTTCATACACAGCAACTCTCATTATCTGTATGTCCGAACCGCCATTGTTGAATTCTATAGTATGGACGATACGGATCCTTTTATGGCAGCCTTTAACCAAGCACTGAAAAAGAACATAAATGAAAATATCTTAACTCTAACTGGTAAAATATTAACTGGGCATATATCAACTTCTTTTCATAAAATCCATGATCAAAGGAATACTGGTTTAATAGTTTTAGGTTTCTATCACTAACACCAGCCATATATTATATATAAGAACCTTACAGTTAAAACAACCAGTGCTGAATATCAAACTCACAAGTTATCACAACTGCCAGCAATAACATTAACATGCACTTTGTAAACTCGAATAAAAACCATAAATGGATGATCCGTGTACGAACACCAGAATACGTTATATAAATATGATATTCTCCAATGTGCATGCCAAGCTTACTTGTTCAAACTTGAAAGTCGGTGTCAGATAGTACTTTGTCGCATCATCTTCGCCCACCGGGATATCTACAGGTCCCCTAGAATAAGATCCATCCTGCAATTTTCAAATCACAATTAGTAGTGAGTAGTAGTGTGTGCAAATAGGGGGTTGTTACTTGTTAACCTTCTCCGTGTCTTTTTGGCGAAATAGAAAGATAGCAGCAGCAACCACAAGGGCAGAGGGGGTTTGACAGAAATACTCCCTGTTATTTACTACATAACTTACTTTTACGGGTCATCCTTATGACGATGAACACTTGCAACAAATTATCGCATCTCTGCCAGTAAACCTTAAAAGTAATCATCAGATACTAAAGGGAGAAATCTTACTTCAAAGTAAACAAGGCCAGGTTCAGAGCCCATGACATCTTCTTCCATCACATCACTTCGTTCAAAGTCAAAGGACTCAAATGCAGGCAAAATATGATTTTTTGAATTTCCACCAACACTATGCTTCCTAATTGTTTGCACGTTACCAGCATCCAATCCTTCTTTAGCTTCAGTATTGCCTTCAAGTTGCTGTGGTATTTCACCGTAAGGATTCAAAGTCACCCAATTAACCTTTCTCTGGATTTGAGATGTATGTTCGCCAGAAGGTGATGGCATAGCC
>NC_029793.2:9758006-9766021 GCF_000816755.2 Arachis ipaensis | reverse complement strand
CATATAGATTTTCATTCTTGTTACCTATTTCAATAGGCTCCATTTCAGCAGTGATGGGAGAAAACACGGCACCTACACCCTTCCAAATTCCGCTGAGACTGCTAGCAAATGTGTTCCAAATCGGTTTTATTACTGGTTCCTGAAAGAATGTTCAAAGTTAATATGATCTTAATAGAACTTGAGCTAGAAAAAATGTGCAAAGTTTAAACAGAGATATCAATAACATCTAGATATAAAGTGAGTAACAGAAAGTTACAATAAGATGGAAGAGAACTGATTTCAAAAAAATGTCCAACCAATATTCAAGAATTTGAGACTTGAACTTATCCACATAAAGAAAAGATTGAATTATCTCTTTTTGTTTTTGTGTCGCATCTTTCAGCAATTTAAAAGGAAAAAATTGAATAAGCTTTTTGCATCCCTTACTTTCAAGCTTGAAAACCCCAATTTCTGCAAAAAGCAAAGCCTAAATACATTGTACAATGCATACACTCTCCTTCTAGAGCACCAAAGAAGTGTTAATTACAAACCCAAATCTAATCGTTAATAATATCATCATCAATGATATTAGCTTAAGCACATTTGATCATCAGTGCCATTCATGACAGAAAATATATTACAATTGATTCACTCGGAAGAGACATAACTTTATTTGGTCACCCACCCCCACAAAAGGTTGAATTTCTAATCATCACTAATAACTTCATACCATGTGGTCATCCTCTCCAATCAAACATTCAAAATAGAACAAAATATATGAATAACAAAGAGAAAATTGAATAATCCATCCCCCATTGATATTCAAAGGAAGAATATCAGCCACTCTAAACCAGTAAATGCACTTAGCACTTAGCAGGCAGAAGCATATACTTGTAATCATATGCAATAACTTACTTGGTTCAACTAATCCCATTATTCTTATACAGAAACTCAGCATAACAAAAATTCACAGTAAATTCCATTTTCATCCACAACGCTGTACTGAAGCTAAATTACCCTTATATTGATTCCCTTCTTTGGCCAAAGCAAAAAGATAATAACCTTGCATCAACAATAACAAACCAAGCCTTATCCCACAAACAAAGCTTTCAGCAACATACATAAATCAGACAACATTTATCCTAAAAGATAACATTTCTTCATCAAAGTTCCAATTTTGAAAGAGACCCAGTTGAGGAGAACACGCAGCATCTTATCATAAACCATGTCTATATTCAAAAGATAACATCTTTGCATCAAAGTTACAATTTTGAAAGAGACCCAATGGAGGGCACACCTGAGTCTGAAGAACAGTCTCAACCTCCACCAACATAGCACCGGTAACAATGACCCTTCCACCCTTGTGCCTCTTTCTCTTCACCATTCTCCTCCCTCTGTTCCTCCTTCCTCTACTATTACCTTTTTCTCTCTCAGTAGCCACCTTTGCAAGTTCATTATCAACACTCCACACGTTCTCCTTGTTGCCCCTCACCTATATGTTGCAGCACCAATAAGAATACGAGTATTGAATATGATACTAAGTAGGAAATATAACAATTTGATGAAGAAATGGCCTTACCCTAACACCACCCTCTTTGGGGACACCCTTGTTGTTATGGGGCTTTTGGGATTGGGCTATGATGCCCCTTTTGGAGCATGGTGATGATTTGGGGAAGGTGGGGCAGAAGGAGTTGTGGGATGAAGAAAGGGAGTGGTTGAAGCCAAGGTGATGATTGTAATTGTTAGTGTGAGTGAAGGTGTTTGTGAGATAGAGAGATGGGGATTGCATGTTTCTTTCTGTTGCCTCCAGAGGTGAGAATCAATGAATAAGTTCGGAGGAGCTGAGGTAGTAAAATGCAGCAACAATGGAATGGAATACCGAATATGTGTGCTGCTGCTTTCTTATAACTTTTTTTATTTTTGTGAATTGGCATAGAATATAGGATTTGGATATTCTAAAGTTTAAATTTTACTTTAGAGTGTAAAGTGTCATCTTTTATTATTTATTTCATAGATGGAGACCAAGAATAAATATGAAAGAAAAATTATTTAAGGGAAAAAGATCATACTTTATTTTCTAAAATAAAATTCAAACTTTAGAGGATCCAAATTCTTGAATATAATATTATTTAGTTCATTAGACAGTTTAAATAAATTTGGCAGTTTTAATTCTGTTTTAAACATGTAATAATTTATTGGCCTTCAGCCAATAATAAAATCTTAAATAAAATTTAATTTTATAACAAATTAGTTCTTAATTATCAAACAAAAAGATATCATAAAAAAAAATATTTTTCTACCCATTATTTTGTTATTTGTATAGAATTTAACATTTTACTTTATCATATCAAATGACATGAAAATTAGGGCAATTTACACGTATAAAATGATTGAAGAAAATATTTACGCATTATTGTCAAACTCTCGAGTTAACTCGTAAACTCGTACGAGTTTACGAGTTTAGATATGGAATCGAGTTGACTCAGGCATAGACTCTATCGTGAGTAAACTCGGCTAGACTCGGTCAAACTCGGACAAACTCGTGAGTCTAGGACCGAGTTAGCGAGTTTGTGTTTTTCTTCATTTTTTGCTAAAAAAAAGCGTCATTTTGAAACAAAAAAAAAAACACTTTTTTTATTAGGGTTACGATAACACTCCCAAAGAATGAAAGAAAACTCACTCAAAACTCACTCATCTGCGTCGTTTCTCTCAAGTCTCACTTTTTCCATGTTCTGCCGCAGTCGCCGTTCCTCGTCGAGCTGCCGTTGTTCACCTGCGTCTGCTATCTCTGCTCTGATTTGCGCCATTGTCTTTGTGAATTTTACCTATGTTACCCTCTGCTTTGTATTTCTTCACATCTCCACTATCCGCAACTCCATCGTGCTATCACCGTTCATGAGTTCGACTACTTCTCCTACTATTTGTATATATATATACTTCATAATAGGTGAACCCATACGAGTCTACGAGTTAACTCGCGAGTCGAGTCTAGGTCAGCTCCATGAGTTTACTTAGACTCGCGAGTTTGACAACCTTGCCTTTACGCAAATACAACATTGGCAATTTGCAGACGCAAATGCAACAAAAGCAACTATATATAATCTGCTACACCCTGTAGCGGAACTCATTTGCACGTAATCCGCTACAGGGTATCGCGGATTACGTTGAGGGCTGAGTTACTCATAAACCGCTACACCCTGTAGATTTATGACCAAATGGCATTTGTGCATAATCCGCTATACCCTGTAGCGGATTATGAGTATAGTGGTGTCTATATATACCGCGTGAGGCTGTAGCGGAAATCATTTGAGGTATTTTGGAAGGAAAGTTAGAGAGAGAAAGTAGAGAGAAGGGAGAGAAAATTCGAATTCTTGAGTAGTTTGGAAGAATGGAGGATGAACGGCGGTTGTACCGGCTCGACGGTGTTGCTCACGTAGCCGGAACCATCGATGAAGAGGTAAGTGTCTGTATTTCCAAACACTATTTTGATAAATGTATATTTTATTCAATATTAAGGAAGTAATTCATTAATTAGATAGATAGAGACTTAGTTTAGGTTTTGGTTTGAAAATGAAAATTTGAAATTTAAACTTTGACATTTAACATTTAATAGTCAAGGTAGAGAGGTAAATTAGTAATTTCAAAACCCAAGTAGCTTAAGACTAGAAACATAAGCTATAGTTTGGTGATGTTATTGTTAGAAATTAAGGGGGTGTTCTTTATTTCTGAAAATGCAGCCAACCCGATGTGTGTATAATGTCCATAGGCAATAGAATATGCCGTTACATGATAGGATCATACCTTACTTAGAGAGGGCTGGGTTGTACCACCTGGCTAGGCTGAACGCGCATTGGTTCTGGTTGGATGAACCTCTGGTCAGCGCATTTATCGAGAGGTGGCGGCCTGAGACCAACACTTTCCATATGCCATTCGGAGAGTGTACTATCACGCTCCAGGACGTGGCATACCAGCTCGGGCTGCCCGTGGATGGCCAGGCTGTTTCCAGGTGCATGACAGATATATAAACAAAAATAATTATTTTTATATTAATTATATAAATAATTATAAAAAATAATTATAATTATATAACTATATAAAAATTTTTATATTGTGGTGCATCAAAATATTTTTATATTAGAAACCGCCTCATGCATATCGAGCGTATTGCATTCGACACGTTACAGCCAATTTTGCTCTGAGTTTCAAGGGTCAGGATACGAGACGGATGCTCATGAATGCTACGTATGCGAAGACTGAGGCCGAGTTTGACTATTGGTTTGATATTATGAGGACTGAGAATCCGGCCATGTGTGATTGGGCCAACCAGCTGGAGTACGATAAATGGACCCAACACTAGGATGAAGGCAGACGGTTCGGCCACATGACGACGAACATATCCGAGTGTGTTAACTCTGTACTGAAGGGAACATGGAATCTTCCGGTAACTGCACTTGTGAAATCCACATATGGGAGGTTAGTAGAACTTTTTGTCGTCCGAGGGCAGACAGCAGAGGCGCAGTTGGGATCAGGCCAATGGTTTTGCCAGGTCCTGGTCAAGGCGATAGAGCGCAACCTGAAAGATGCGAGGTGTTCACGGTTATTCTGTTCGACAGACATCAATCTGAGTATACCGTGGCTGAGACGACTCTTATCAGTAACTTCTCGCTCGGGATGTATCGGGTTTCCCTTAGAGATCGCACTCGTGACTGCAGGTACATTCAAGCTCTCCACTACCCTTGCTGCCATGCGATTACATGCTGTGCTCAGTCCCGATTAGACTGGGCTACGTAGTTCCATGAGGTTTATACCATGAGTAAGGTGTTCAGCGTACACCGGATGGGATTTTTGCCCCCTATTCCAGATGGTCTCTGGCCACCATACGCCGGTCCTACTATCATCCCTGATCCTAACATGAGACGTGCCAGAGAAAGGCGACCGAGGTCAACAAGAATCCGCAACACCATGGATGAGGCCAATACTGGTCGACCGAAGCGATGTGGACTATGCAGACAGATAGGACACACTCGCAAGACTTGCCCTCAGCGAGGATCCGCCCCAGTGCCGAGGCATAGTTGTCTTTAGGTCGTCAGGATTAAGTTGCATTTTTCTCTCTTTGTGTTCTTTTGTTTTAGTCGTGTTTACTGTTAAGTGAAGTTGTATTTGCTTATCGATTCTCTATGTACCAGTGATTCTCTCTGGGTTCTAATTTTCTTGATAATTCTACGAGTACAACAGACTAATTTCAATTAAATCAAAGCAGTGGCCTATGTTACGCTTTACAGAAGTTAAACTTTCATCCAAAAACTCATCCTCCATGAAAAATAACCTAATTCCACACTAAAGCATAAACCGCTACACCCCTATAGCGGTTTATGCACGTATCACAAACACACATAAACCGCGACATCCCTGTAGCGGTTTATGTGATGGTTCATCGCCAACGTAATCCGCGACACCCCTGTAGCGAATTACGTTCATATTGTGAACCGCAATACCCCGGTCGCAGTTTACATAGTTTAAGGAAAAAATGCATTTCAATATCCAGTTTGCATAATGTGTACTCTGGTAATATTGGTTACCTATTTATTTAAATTACCTATTTATTTAAATTGGTAAATTGCCCTAGAAATGATAAACCTGGAAATTTTCCGACATAACAAAATTCCTCTTACAATGACAATTTTTTGTACACGAGAGAGAGATTTAACAAGATTTATTGAAACGCCAAAAGGAGAACTCATCGTTTCTCATCATCAAATAAGGAAACATTGAGAATTCATGTGTTAACTAATATTTAGAAGTTGTAGTAACTACTAAACAAGATAAAATTCCATGACAAAAAAAATCAGGATAAAATTCGAGTTAAAGGTGGAAAAATCGGAAATAAATATGGAAGATGCAACCTCATAATAAACAGCTCATAACTCAAGCACTACAATAATCCACAGGAAGAAAAAGTAAACTAGTTTGATGCTTGATTTTTTTTCAGACTATAATATAACAGAAATGACACAACTATGGCTTGACAAACAAACCAGTACCATAATAAACAAAGTCCCAACAATGGGATAATAAACAGAACCAGTAGCAACTCTGGGATCAAATTAAGGAACAACTTTTATGATCAACCAGATATTTTATAAATTTACTCATAGATCCAAGAGTGGAGGCTGCTTTGCCAGTTAGCAGGGCCCTCAGGGAACCACAATGCGATTTCCTTGGTGGCACTCTCAACAGAGTCACTTCCGTGGATCACATTCCTGCACACAATGTTAACATTAGATGCCATAAACTTCAACTTTAAAACAAGTGTTCAAACCTTACAATAACCACTTATGTACATAATTAAAATAGGAACATTGATCAAATTCATTTATATAATGTAGAGTGCCACAGCCTTACTAGTCAAGGTTATCGAACTCTTAAGTTTACTAAAAATTTTACCGGTAGAGTCAAACTTTGGGTTTAGCTTTAAGATACTAATTCACCACCAGACTTAGTTTGATTACTTTGTTGTAATACGTTGAAGATAGACAATCTTAATTGGAAAAAACACTTGATCATGTCACAGGTGAATCTTCACCATCGTCTCTTGGGACCAATTCTAAGGACCACCTTATCAATGTTAAAATTCTACAACTGACATGGTCCAATAGTCCAATTAGAAAGGATCCACAGGCATAGACCACTACAACCTTTAACTTAAGTGCACCTGATTTTATGATTAATTTGAAAAATTATTTCAAAAAGATTATACATTAACTATTTTACTATGTCAACCTGAAATTTACTTAACAGACCTACGATCAAGCTCTATGGAAAGCACATACGAAACTATGCAGTTAGATAGAGATGAGTTAAGTAAATAGTTACCTTCCGATGTCAATGGCAAAGTCACCACGGATAGTTCCAGGCTCAGATGCCAAGGGGTTTGTTGCTCCAATCAACTTTCGGCCAGTTGCGACAACACCTTTGCCCTCCCAGACCATGGCAACAACAGGACCAGAGATAATGTATTCGACCAATCCATTAAAGAAAGGCTTTGCAGACAAGTCAGCATAGTGCCTCTCGGCAAAAGGGCGGTCGACGGTGATGAGCTTTAAACCTGAGCCCAAGTCAAAGAAACACTCGTCAACCTCAATTCCCAATTTAAAAAGTGATAACTATTGTGCCTACTAATCTTCATCACTAGCATAAGTTACATGCAAACTCAGTCACACACTGTTGAACCAAAATTCATCACGTCATTTGGGGAAGTATTTAAATATAATATTTCAATTTTCAATAAGGCTAAAAATTTGTGGAGTTTCTAAGCTAAATTTTTAGCACGTATGTTAAGTAAGTAGTAACAAAAACAAAAGAAATTACCTTTCAAGTAAAATCCCTTCTTCTCAAATCTGCTAATAATCTCTCCAACCTGAAACAGAAAGTAATTTTCTTTCAAATATTATAAGGGGAAAAAGAGCATCATTGACCTATTTTACAAAATAGCTACCTTTATCAACCTAATAATTTGAAAAAGAC
Organism: Arachis ipaensis; assembly: GCF_000816755.2. Lineage (NCBI taxonomy): Eukaryota > Viridiplantae > Streptophyta > Magnoliopsida > Fabales > Fabaceae > Arachis > Arachis ipaensis. Next base: position 9,758,518 of record NC_029793.2, on the reverse strand, counting down.
AAACTTACAAAAACCAACAAGGAATATTCATTTAAAATTTGCATAGAAGTTTACACTTAAATCATAATTCACCACAAGCAAAGTTCAAGTTGCAGGAATAACAGAATAAACTAAAAAGAGGAATATGAAGGAAAGAAACATACCAAGCCTCTTTGAACACCATCGGGCTTAATCATGATAAAGGTTTGTTCTGCCATGATGCTTTCTCTTTCTCTCTCTTTGAGATGCTTTCACTAGTGACTGTGAGAGAGTGTATGATATAAGATGGAACGAGTGTTTGAGGAAAAATGAGTATTTATATAAGGCCAGAGATATACAATGAACCCTAACCCTAATTTCACAATGCGAATATTCGCCCCTGCGGTCACAAACTCACAATTAAGGAATCCTTTTTCTCCTCTTTTCGGGTTCTTTTGTCCTTTTCCCCCCTCTTCTTAAACATTTATTATCCCGCTCCTAAAGATGTAAAATAAAAATTAAGGTTAATACTTAATAGTAAAATTAATTTTTAA
>NC_029793.2:9757504-9757991 GCF_000816755.2 Arachis ipaensis | reverse complement strand
TTAAAAATTACGAATTAATCATATTTGTCTTTTAGTCACTCCATTAACAATTTTTTTCAAAGATTGATGTTATAAAACGTTAATTGAATAACATATATAATACTTGATATGTCTTATTAAATATTGACCAAATATATTTATAAAAATTTATTAATTTAGTCATTTTTTCAATTACAAAAATTCTATTCCTAATATGACTTAGTGACTAAATTAATAGGTTTTTATAAACATATTTGTTTAAAATCTAATTGAACATGTTAGGTGTCATATATGATATAAGTTAATATTTCATATTATTAATTGTTGATGAAAATTATTATTAGAATAACTAAAGAATAAATATGATTAATTCGTAATAAGACCAGTTTAATTAATAAAATTTTTCAGAGATAAATTTAGAAAACGCTCCATCTTTCAGGATTAATTCGATTATTAACCATGAAAATAACATAATACGAATCAATGATTTAATTAATAAAATTCATAA
>NC_029793.2:9753965-9757162 GCF_000816755.2 Arachis ipaensis | reverse complement strand
ACTAACAATATAAATTTTTGTACTCAATGATTATTAAACCTTTTTTATGAATGAACATTTATGCAGTATATTTAAAAAGTTATTATTCTTATTGAGATGTCAATATAAAATTGGATACATATAAAACTTTTTATATTGTATTAAAATTAAATACTAAATGTATTCTTGTAAAATAATAAAGCTCAAGCTTTGATTATTAATTTATTATGAAATAAAATGAATTATATGTTCAGGGCAAGTACGTAATACTATTATGAATTTTTGTTTCTTCAAAATTATTTTGATGTGAGTGATTATAAAACAATAGGGCAAAAGGATAAAAGAAAGTATTTTTTTAAAAAATTGAAAATTCTTATAAAATAATGAAGAGTAGGGAACGTGAAAAAAAAATTTAAATAATGCACCATCATCATAAACATTTGAAACCCCATCCTCTCTACCCATTGTTTGTGCCCCATATCACCATATGCTCTGTTCCAATTACTCCTCTTCCCAGGGCTTCATCGTGTGGGTGGCCTACTAATGCTAAGATTAGGGTTTTTCACTAAAAGTTGCTATATATATTCTTTTAAGAGTAAAATGACAAATAAACTCTTCAAAATTTACACTTCGTTCTAAAGAACAAAAATACTAATAAAATCTTCTAAAATAATAAATGTGAATACCCTACGTTTAAATTAGCCCCTATGATTATGACAGAAAATCTTAATTTGAACTAACTTATTTAGGTTCATTATCTTAAATAACTTTATTAGTATCTTTTTTCTTTTTCTTTAGAGACTAATCTATCTAAAATGTAATTCCGTAACGATTTTTTTTTTTGTTTACCCAAATGGTATCCCCTAACCCGACAAGTTAATAATATAGGTATACCAATCAGGCCTCAATTCGTTTTAGGTTCCGCGACCGAACCCGTCATCCGATCCAAACTCATAGGGTAAAACTTGATTACCAGTAAGCGATTAAATCGGATCGATTTGATTTTGATTAGGTTATTCGAAACTGCTTACACCCCTACAAATGTTGCTCTTCAAAAACATCCCGGTATGGTTGACCTTTCATGAAAACATCCTCTTCAAATGAATCTTCCCCCATAACATCCTTATCAGATACCTCCACCATTTTGTGCCGAATTTGCTTATCAATCAAAGCAATTTGAAACAAAAACCACTTCATTCTTTCTTATAGAATTAATTGTGTAATCAAAAGCATACAAAATCTATAGAATTTTGGACCTCTTCAGATTCTTATACAAAAGGAAGACAATAGCTTGAATGCTAGACTACAACTTAACTAGAAGTGATTTCAAACAACTCAGTTTAAGGGTTTAAATATGACTTCATGATGGCTTACTTGACTAGAGTGTCTAAAGGGTTGGAGAAGCTAAGTATTGGCAAACACTGGGGTGATATGGAAGTTTATTTAGCAATTATCCAATACTCTCTCACTCTTGTCCTGTAGGTGGCAATGGAAGTTGGTACTATGAAGCTTATATTTATCAAGTTTGCAAGTATGTGTTTCTATCCTTGAAAGCATCGATTAAAATCCAACTTATTAAAGCATGAGAAAAATTTAAAATGTTCATAGGGTTAAAGGGAAGGGTTGGTGCTTTATCATTGAGTTGAAATTTTAAACTTGGCTAGTAATCTAATGAAGTAGTCATCTAAAGTTTGAGCACAATAATGGTTCCTGTAACAGGCTCTGTCGGCATGGAATAATCACAGGTGCTAAAAGTACAAGTGAATTGCTCTAAATTTGAGAACTATAAATTCCTTGACCAGAGATTAATTACCAGTGTATGGAATTATGGATGGCATTAATGACACCATTTATAACATACTAACAGGTATGGCAAATATCAAATATGTCAAGAAATTTCTCATTACAAAAGGACAGATAAAAAACTTATTTCATGAATACCAGGAAATCCAATCAATGTAAGTGTAAAATAAAACAAGCCATATGGCGTTCTCTATCGAGTGATTGTCTCTACTCCCTAATGTATAGGGAATGCATATTCCCTCCTTCACTAACCAAGCTTAAATAAATAATAGAGTGTGGGGTTAAATTTAAAGGAATAACGATATAATCGTACCACATCACAAGAAAGAGCAGTTCAAAACACCATGCTCAAAAGGTATGAAACAAAATTCTAGACTAAGCCCCATCCAAAACCAGAGGTCAGGGAATTCCATAATCATTTCCTTGCTAAAAGCTTTCAGTGGTGTCAAAAATAGGATGGTTATAAACTTCATAAGATACACATTTCAAAGGAAACTGAAAATTCTCACTGCAATTATTTATCAACGGCAATTCATCCTAGTCTCTTGGATAATGAAGTCTCCTACAAAGGAAACCTAAAATCCTCACTGCAATGACAAATCAATGGCAATGCAGGGCATCGTAGTCTCTTCAATCAACAGCCAAACAAATTTTAAAACAATTCCTATCCCTTTTTTCAGACATTGAGATAATTAACTTCCAAAGGAGCTTCGGAATTTATCAAACAGATCATGTGCAATATTTCTCATTCAAAAACAAGAGCAATTTATCAAATGGATCATGTGCAATATTTTATATTCAAAAGTAGAAGCAATTTATCAAACAGGTCATGTGCAATATTTCTCATTCAAAACTAGAAGCAATTTATCAAACAGATCACGTGCACCAAAATATTCGGCAATGTCGACAGTTATGCGAGATCAAGATTTTCCGAGATGAAAGTAAGCCAGATTGCAAGGCAGGGCCGTCGGTGCATAACGCCGCGGCGGCGGTGGTAGAACCGGCGACCTCGTCGGAATAGTTAGGAGGTTCACTGAAATCAAAATTAAAATGAAAAAAAAGAAGAAGAAAGAATTAAGTCCAAAAATAAATAAAAAAAAGGAAAGATTAGGGGAGGCTGACCCGATTTTAGAGAGAGAATCTGAGAATGAGAAAGAGAAAGAGAGAGGGTCCGTGTTTTGTAGAGAGAAAGAGCGAAACCGTCAAAGTGGAGCTCCCCAAGCGCCGCTCTTCTGCAAGTTTCCAGGTAAGTTTGTTTTTGTTGACTATTATAAATAAATTTATGATTATAATATTTTAAAAAAATGTGACTAAAATTAAAATAACGTTTTTTATTATTAAATAATATTTTTAAAAAGCATTATTTAAAAGAAATATTATTATAATATTAAAAAAATATAAATTTAATTTTAATC
>NC_029793.2:9751331-9753322 GCF_000816755.2 Arachis ipaensis | reverse complement strand
TTGTTTATTTTTTTTTTTTTGGGGTCAGGAACAATTCTAATTTCCAATCACCAGTTCTCACTCCTGAGAAATAAATTCATTTCATGGCCCAAACTGTTTTCACATTATCTTATACTACAGATAATGTTTCGGATTTGGGCCTAGATATTTGGATTTTTGGGGAAGGGGGTTGAATGCATTTAATGTGGACAAAAATGTCAAAATAAAATATTACTGAAAAGGTCAAAATTAAAAACTTAGTTCGAAACTAAATTGGATTAGTCTAGTGGTTAGTTCACTAGATCGATTAAGTAAGTGTTGGGGTTCGAATTCCGTAGCAATTCATTGGCCAGCGACCTTAAATAGAGCTCAGTACAAAAACATATTAAAAATATAATTATTAATGTAATTTTTTATTAATTTAAATTTTTAGATAAATAATAATTTTGTTACTAAAATGATAAAATTTGTGAGGATATAATTAACCTTACAACTTATTTATTAATAAGGCAGTAATGCCAGAATAAGACAAATGGAATAACATAATATATGAGTTAATGATGTAGAAGGTCTAGCGAAAAAAGTTTGGTGAAGAAAAAGTTCCATTGAAATCTTTTTAAAAACCCACAATGGTTGATGGTTGTAGTGTAGTGTGAAACATATCAAAAGAATTTGAAAAGAGAGAAAAAGAAAAAGCTTTATAGAGACAAGAGGACCAATCAAATATCCAATGTTTCTCTCCGCCATCATGAGATTTTGGAAGACTTTAGAAAATTTTATTGGGGGAGCCATAATTACTGCATGGAATTCAGAAAAATATAGTCCTTTAATATTTATTATTGCCTCCTTTCTTCCTTTTACAATTTACTGTATTGGAAAATGACGAGAACTTTTAGAATTTTCATATGGTTTAAGGAGTAGAAACAAATTTAACGTATATTGTAAAGTTACTTAAGCTGGTTCGTTTAACATTAAAATAGAGAATATAAAATTATATTTAATAGATAAAATATAAATAAAAATATTATATTTAAAAATATTAAATATATTTTATGTTATTTTTAATTAAAAAAATAAAAAAATATTAACAAAAAATATATTTTATTTTTATGATCCTAGAACATTGTATTAAATACTTTTTTAGACCATACAAAAGTTTCTCTTAGAAAATTGGTTTAAATTGTATTTCTCTTTTCTTGAATTTTTTAAGTAGAAATAATTATAAACATAAAAAGGTAAACAAACAGATAGTCTGGTAAAAGGGCTATCCTTATAATATATGAATATGAAATTACAAAGAAATCAAAGTAGAAAGAGATTCAAAGACTAAAATCTAAGTAACTGGTAGTGGTAGTGGACATAGTTTACTACTTTATCTGCGGTTGCTTTCTTTGAATACATGAGTCAAGCGAATGGGTCCATTATTCCTAAGATGTCATGTTCCTAGTTACATATGAATATTAAAAATGGTTGGAATAATACCTTGAACAATTAAGGGGTTTTTAATTTAAATAAATATTAAAAATACATTAATTTTTACACCGGAATAATCACATTTGTTGCAATAGAATAATCAAATTTTTGCAACAAAATAATCTAACTTTTTATGAACATTAAAAATATCATTACTGCATTTTGATTATAAAGGTAAATCTAATTTTATTATAAATATGAATAAAGTTTGATCATGAATTTTTGTAAGTTATTTAGGAGTCATTAATTTTTTTTAACAGTATTTTTTAATTTGATAAGTCAATGACTAAGTGTATGTTTGAATTCACGTTGGACAAACTGGAGTTTAAATGAAAGTAATTTTGTAGAATTGATTTTGGGTAGAAGTGAGTTTGTGCCAACATAATTTATGTTTGAATAATATTAGTCAAAATCACTTCTAGATAAATAATTAATTAATTACTAAAAAAATATAATATTAAATTATAATATTATTTTTTTAAGTATATTTAATTTTTTTATATTTTTTAATATTTTTTATATAGTATTTTTTATAATAT
>NC_029793.2:9745355-9751300 GCF_000816755.2 Arachis ipaensis | reverse complement strand
ATATTTATTATTATTTTTATATTGAACATTTTTAATCTTGGATTTTATTATTATTTTTATTTTAATAATTCTCATAAATTTTTCTTATGATTTTATACAATAAAATATATAATAAAAATTAAATTATTTATTTATAATTAAAAATTATATTCTTATTAATTTTTTATTTAATTTATCATTTTTAATAGGAACAATAATACATATTATAAAAAATTAAAATAGTAAACAGTGCACAAAAATTAGAATAATTATTTTAATATTCTCAGTATTTATTTAAAAAAATTATGAAAAAATTAATAATAACTAGCAACAACCTAAACTTGTGTTGAGTAAACGCAGAAGCTATAATTTGTTGCTTCTAGTGAACGAGCTTTTGGGATGCAAAATCACGTTGGCGTTCAGAGAAGAAAAGTTGCCAAACATCAAAAAATAGTGTTCAAAGCACTGAAACGCACTTTTATCCTCTCCAACGTGTTTCACAAACACACCCTAATTTATTGCAAATTAGAGCTTTATTTAAAGGTTCGTTACATGCACACAAAAAAATTTAAACCCTCGATACTTGATTAAACAGACTAGTGAGCTAATCACAAGACTAACACAATTTAAAAGTTGTCATTCTAATAAGTATTCATACTTTTGCATAAAAAAAACTTTTACTTGCAACGATTTAGTAGCTCCATTTTAAAAACGAAAAAGTTCTACATCCATGTAAAAATTACATAGATGTTATCCAAGTCCCTTCCACTCCACGCCCCACACACTCGTTTGTGTACACGCGCCTCATATAACGTATATAACCTAATCCTTATTTTGCGTGATCAACCTTTTTCAACGTAAACCTTTTCATACAATGTCAACCTTTTGCATGATCAACATTTCTCAACGTAAACCTTTTCATACAATGTCAACCTTTTTTGCCTTTTTCTTCTTCAACCTAATTAAATTCGTTGCTCTCCTTTATTTGCATTTTTCTTCTCTCCATTATCGATTTGGATTGACTTCAACGTAATTACCTTCGTCGTTCATCTTCTTCTTCGTTTTCTTCTTCAATCTGCACTTTTGAATTGGAACAATGAATGAATCAATTTCAAATAAGTTGAATGAGTGCGATTTGGATAATTCTTCTGAAACGTATCAATTTGATGAGGTTTGGACTATTGAATTTTGAATATAATTTAATAGAATGAAATTACTAATTTTATTTGAAGTGAATTGAATAGACTGATGTGATCTATATCTGAATTGAATTGAATTGAATTGATAATATGTAACTGTGACTAATTGTGAGTAATTGTGAGTAACTTTTCGGTTCGGTAAGTACTAAAGAGTTGATTCACCATGTGCATGTGTTCGATTCGGTAAGCAAAAGAAGTCTAAAAAAATTAGACGAATATATTCTGTTTTGTTCCCTAAGCACCATATAATTGTTTCACCGTAATTAAGATTTCGGTTCACCATGCAGATCAGCTGTGTTGTGGATGAAAAATTTGTCCCAAAGGTGGGAATGATTTTCAAGATACTAGAAAGAAGTTGGAAAGCTTTACAAACATTATTCCAAACTTGCTGGTTTTTCTACCAAAATAAGAAACACGACTCGGGATGGAGACAAGATTAAGAATCAACTAATTGTATGCTCCAGAGAGGGGAGGTAGAAATCAAAGATATTTCCAACCTTGAAAACAAATCCTTCAGCTGGGTTAAATTGTCCAGCTAGAATTTACATACACATAACGAAGGATGTTGGTCTTTGGACAATTTCCAAAGTTATTTTGAATCACTCACATCCTTGTTGTGTAGACCAGGCCGAGATGCTCAAACAACACAGGGAGCTTAGCATATCCGTGCGTCGCACCATTGAAACCCACGAGGAAGTCGGAATCAGGCCGAGCAAAACTTACCAATCATTTGTGGCAGCAGCTGGCAGCCACCGTGAACTAGGTTTTATAGAAAAAGACATCAGAAAGTACATCACAAGGGAAGTACGGAATATTTTCGAAGAAGACGATGCCAAAAAATTTGGGAAGTACCTAGTTAGAACTTTTTTTAGCTCAACCTTAAAGGCGATCACTGCATTAAACATGCATTCTGGGCTGATGTAAAAAGCAGGGCTGCATTTGATTATTTCGGAGACGTGATTTCATTTGACACTACCTATAACACAAATAGGTATTCATTTCTTTCAAACATATTTTGGGTGTTTAGTGAGTGTATATATTTCAGTTCACCACCTTGTGTTTGTTATTTATGCAGGTACAATTTGGTTTTAGGTTCTTTTGTTGGCGTGAATCACCACGGCCAGTCAACACTTCTTGGATGCGTGCTGATGAAAAATGAGGACATCCAATCATTCAAATGGAAATTTTAGTATTGGCTACGTTGCATGGGAGGGAAGGCACCAAAAGGTATTCTTACCGATCAATGTGCATCGCTTCAAAGGACAATTGAGCTGTGCATGCCAACAACAATTCATCACTGGTCTATCTGACACATCATGAAGAAGATCACAAGCAAACTAAATGGCTACAAGGGACACATTGATATTGAACAAGAGATGAGCCATGTTGTTTGGAACTCGTACACAAAAGACGCATTTGACAGAAACTGGAACGATTTCCTCACAAAGTATGGTCTCGGAGGCAACAAGTGGCTTTTAGGTAATTGAGATTTCAATTTGAATTATTTTTATGCTCATATCTTTTTTTCTCAAAAGCATGCACTGTTTTTGGTTTACCATACCTTATAGTTTCGGTTTGGTATGCAGAGCTGTACGAGGATCGTCATATATGAATTCCGGTTTACTTGGATCACCACTTTTGGACCGGGATGAGAAGCACGCAAAGGAGCGAGAGTATGCATTCATTTTTTAACAAGTTCATCACACGGAATAGCTCATTGAGACAATTTGTGAAGCAATATGACAATTGCCTAGCAAGCAGAGAGCAAGCAGAGAGAGAATTTGATGCTGCAGATTTTCACACCGTGATACTGTGCGCAACAAAATCAGCAATAGAGGCATAGTTTCAGCGTGTATATACCCATGAGAAGTTCAAGGAAGTTCAAGCTCAATTCAGAGGTAAAGTGAATTGTATCACAAGATCAATGCATTCCACCCTAGGTTTCACAACATATGAAGTCATAGAGCAGGTTTTCAACTCCACATTCAACAAGTTTGTCGTCACCTATGACGTAGTATCACGAGATGTAAAGTGTGATTGCTTGCTGTTTGAGTCTAGGGGCATATTGTGCCGCCATTTGCTAAGCGTTTTAAGCTTTGAGCGAGTGGATAACATGGCACCGAAATACATATTAGAACGCTGGAGCAAGAATATAAAGAGGAGGCATACACACATCAAGAGCAGCCAAGATGAACCTCTACTGGAGCCAAGAAGTAAGAGATTTGACGAATTAGTGTTTCGGCCACACAATATATGTGAATTTGCATCTGAGTCTAAAGAGTTGACCGGAATTTTGCACCGAGCATTTGACAAGGTCATGGCCGAGATGGAAGAATATCAAGGGAGAAGCAAAGGAAAAAGGTTGTTAACCCACGAAGAAGCGACATTAAGCAATGTGAATGACCTTCAAAGCCCACCACGTATCAAAACAAGAGGCCGGCCCAAGAACAGACTTGGATCAAACATGAAAAAAAGATCTCAAATGCCATGAAGAAAAAGAAAAAGACAGCTCCAACCGAGGTAAAATTGACTTGCTTTTGATTAGTTAAAATTTCAAATGTTCATTTTGCTAATACACAATTATGTCTTTTGTAGTTGAACCTTTTAGACTCCGGATCATCGATTCAGTCAAGCTCCACTCTTTACAATACACCAGATATGAATTATCCAAGAGAGGATTGTACAAGTTTTAGTTTTTATTAATATAAATTTTTGTTCACCCATGAGCAAATTTTGGTTCACCATGGTTATAGCAGGTTTAATTTCTGAATGTTGATAGTCTTTAATGAATAGTCACTTTTTTTGTGAAATTCTATATTGATATATGCAGTTTTTCAATTCGTCTAGTGTATCAATTTCTAAGTTGAATAATTAGAATTTGTTTTTTGGTTCTTGGTTCAAAGTTCAGAGTTCAGGGTTTAGGATTTAAGATTTAGGGTTTAGGATTTCAGGGTTTAGGGTTTTAGGGTTTAGGGTTTATGGGTTCAGAGTTCAGTGTACAGGGGTTCAGTGTGTTTCAAACTTTTGGTTCGCCCCGTGTATTAATTTTGGTTCACCGTTTTCATGGTTGAGGGTTTAGAGATCTAGGGTTTAGGGTTCAAGGTTCAGGGTTTTAGAGGTTTAGGGTTTACGGTAGGGTTCAGGGTTTAGCATTCAGGGTTCAGGGTTCAGTGTTCAGGGTTCGGGTTCAGAGTTCAGGGTTCGGGTTCAGGATTTAGGGTTTAGGTTTTAGGGTGTAGGGTTTAGGTTTTAGGGTTTTAAGGATTTAGGGTTTATGGGTTCAGGATTCAGTGTTCAGGGTTCTTGTTTTAAGGTTCAGGGTTCTGATAGTATGATTCTTTTAAAATTAACTTTATGTTATGTTGAGATATGCACTTTTTCGGTTCACCAGGTGTATTAATTTCGATTCATTGTGTTTTTGGGGTTCATAATTTTTTAGTAAACACCCTGATTTCATTCACTATGAACCTGCAACAAAACAGCAACCAGGCAGTTCCAACAGGTTTATAACAAGACAAGGAGTAATCCATCTTGAATCAGTATATACATTAACATTAGATCTATACATTAATATTAAAATTTACATTAATGTTGACATATATACATTCAAAAGAGGGATAAGTACTTTTTTCGTCCCCAAGGTCTGGGGTTAAAATCAATTTCGTCCTTAATCTTTTTTGTTATTAAAATCATCCTCAACGTTACAAAACGTTATAAAATCGTCATTTTCTATTTTTTTTGGATCAAATTACCCTTAACTATTAATAAAAATAATATTAAAAAAATAAAACCCCACCCCACCCACACCCAGCATCTCTTCGTCTCTCCCTCCACCCCAAACCCACCCCCAATTTTCCTTCCTCCTACTCTCTGACCCTCCACCCCCAAATCCCATCCCATTCCATCATCATCATCAGTTTTCACATTTCATCTTCTTCTTCTCATCCCTCACCCCTCACCCCCTCACCGTAACCTCCACCCCCTCATGCTGTCGTTTGGGCTGCCTCGGAGGTGCACCCGCCGCTGCCCCTGCGTCCAACCCACCGCCACCGGCCATCGCAAGCTTGCATGGAGGCATTGCCGCTGCGGTCCAGCTCCCGACCCTCCTGACCTTCTGCCGCTGCCTCTGCTTTTCTGCTTTTGCTTTTTGCCTTCTGCTTCTACTTCTGCTTCTATTTTTGTTTTTGTTGTTGCTTTACCATTGTTGATTCACCCTTCACAATTGTTGTTGTTAATTTATTATTGGTGATACTGATTCTAATTATAGTAAATTAGTAATTGCTTCTAATTATAGTAATTGCATGATGATGATTTGGCTATGGTGGCAGTGGTGATGGTGGTGAGGAAAGGGAGAGTGAGGAGGTGCGAAGGGGAAGAGGTGATGGTGAAGAGTAGAAGAAGATTGGCCAAGGCTTCTTTCTCTTTCTCTGTTCTTCGTTCTTCCTATTTTTTTTTCTTTTTTTAATTTTTGAAGAACATATACATAATTAATGATGGATTGTTGCTAATTTTGTAATTATTTTGTGATTGATGTTGTTGCTGAATTTTTTATTTATTTTGTGGTTAGGGGTAAATGATAAGGGAGAGTAAGAGTCTTGGGGAGGGAGGGAGAGAGAAAGAGGCTTGGTAATGAAGAAGGGGGTAAGAGGTTTGGTGATGAAGAAGGGAATTGGGGATTACTGGGTTAGTGGTGATGAAGAAGGGGGTGAGGAGGTGAGGGATGGGAGTTACGGTGAGGGAGTTTGGGGGGTGGGTTACGGTGACTGC
>NC_029793.2:9740067-9745310 GCF_000816755.2 Arachis ipaensis | reverse complement strand
TGAGGGGGGGGGGGGTTAGGTTTTGTTTTAATTTTTTAATTATTTTTATTATTTAATAAGGGTAATTTGGTAAAAAAATAAATTTGAAGTAGAAAATGACGATTTTATAACGTTTTGTAACGTTGAGGATGATTTTAATAAGAAAAAAAGGTCGGGGACAATTTTGATTTTGACCTCGGACCTTGGGGATGAAAAAAGTACTTATTCCTTCAAAAGAAGTAGTGTCTGCTTTTTTAAACAAGTTAAACAAAATATTGTTAATTAGAACCAGTCAAATTGCACTGGTTTTGAGATTCACTTGATGTTTCTGAATCCGTCGGAACAATTTTTTCTTTTTTCAGGAGCCTCTTTTGTCTTGTTCTTTCTACCAGCGTTATATTGTCGAATTCGGATTCTGATTTGGATTCCGAAAAAGATTCTTCTTCCGAAGAAGAATCCACAACAACAACTTTCTTTTCTTCTTTCTCTCTTTTTCTTTTTTCTTTCTCCTTCAGAAAAGTTGTTTTGTTTTGCACCTTCTTTCTTTTTGTTTTTTCGTCCTTTATTTGCTTTCTATACAGAAGTCCCTAAAACACAAACTTATTTAGTTAGCAGAGTATTTTAGAAGCATCTGAAACGAGAAAATACAAAAACAATCAGGTGAATCAAAATGACCACAAACATTGAACCGAACGCAATTCATGTGATGAATAATACGTGATAAACATTCAATTATCAAGAAAAATATTTTTGTATGCACAATGATTCAAATCAACACATTACCATTGTGTCCGTTGCTTCCTCAAAAATTTGGTCGAGCATCATCTTCTCTGTCCAATAGGCCACCCACGGTGCCGGGGGAGCATCAAGTCCATCCAAGCGAGGGAACTTGGTTTCGTGGAAGTATATCAGCATCAAAACAAAAACACAGCCCTCAACAGACTGTTTCTTCCCCTTTCTCTTGTTTTCGATTCCATTCCACAAGAAGCTAAGCACATAATTTGCCCAATCCCACTGTCGGGCGTTGTCCACACAAAAGATAGGCGGCTTATGGATCGCGGAGGCCATGCTTACCGTCGCCCGCAGCAATAAGCACTTCTGTACGAAGACGACAAAAGTCCTACGGAATTTTTGCCGGTTCTCCTCCCCTTCAACACTCATATTTAGGACAGACTTTGTCAAAGTTGCCAACATAACACATTTGAGGCCTTCAAATATTGCCTTGTCTTCCTCATTCAGTTTGCGATAGTCAACCTTTTTAGGAAAACGATTCCCTACAATATTTTAATAGCAACAAATGAGCCAAAAAAGTTTAGTTTAATTTTTTATATACCAATGATCCGAAATTAAAGGTAGCAATGAACCGAAAGACCATGCTTACCGTCGTCCGCAGCAATAAGCACTTCTGTACGAAGACGACAAAAGTCCTGCGGAATTTTTGCCGGTTCTCCTCCCCTTTAACACTCATATTTAGGACAGACTTTGTCAAAGTCGGCCAACGTAACACATTTAAGGCCTTCAAATATTGCCTTGTCTTCCTCATTCAGTTTGCGATAGTCAACCTTTTTAGGAAAACGATTCCCTACAATATTTTAATAGCAACAAATGAGCCAAAAAGGTTTAGTTTAATTTTTTATATACCAATGAACCGAAATTAAAGGTAGCAATGAACCGAAATTAAAGAAAGCAATGAATCGAAATTATAGGGAACAATGAACAAAAAATAAGCAAGAAGTAGAAAGTGTATTACCGCCATGGTTTATGCCCAGCGCAGCTGCTACCTTGACAGGTGTTATGTATATTTTTTCATGGAGAGTTTTCAAGCATCCATGATACTCATCATAGCAATCAATCAATTCTCTTAAGAGGGCGTGAGAGACGTTCATTTCCGGGACATGTGCCAGGGAACCAAATCCCATTTCTTCAACTATATCTTTCTTTTCCTGATTCATATTCTTGAACACTGTTGCTATTGTCTTTGTCACCATTGTTTTGTTTCTGTTTTGCTGTAATAAAAAAATTGGTCAATACTTCACTCAATACACCAATAATAGTATCACAATAATCTTAAACCCTGAACAAAGTAAAAGGAGGCAACCGAACCGAACAACATTCATTTGGTGAATAAATCGTTATCAACTTTCAATCATCAAGAATAGTATTTCTCTATGCAAAAGAAGTACTGAACATAATAACAACCAATTTCAAAGTCCTAGTTAAACTATCCACACCGATAAGCACAAGCATGTATATCTTAATCAAGTCAATTAAAATGTCACAGGCCACGAAAAAACTCATTCTTGCACAAAATCAAACATGATAAATAATGAAAGAGCTAGAAATGATTGTTGTATGCTACCACAATAATCTTAAACACTGAATATAGTAAAAAGAGGCCACCGAACTGAACAACAATCACTTGGTGAACCCAAATCTCAAAGGCCACCGAACCAAACAATGTACATGTGGTGAATAAATGGTGATCAACTTTCAATCAACAAGAATAATATTTCTCCATGTAAAAGAAGTACTGAACATAATAACAACCAATTTCAAATCCCTAATTACACTATCCACTGAACTGATTGCAAATAACAACAAATTTCGTTCCAAACCCTAGTTATACTGTAAAAATGTATTCACAATAGTTCGATCTTCTAAACGAAGCAAATCAATTCAGTAAACCTAAAATGCAACTAGAAGAAACGTGACATTGCAAGATTTCAAGTGAACAGTAATTTTCTCATACCTTCGGTAGTCTTTGTTGCTGTTTTCATTCGTTTGTGGTTGTTCGTTGCCAAATCTTCTCGCTATTCTTCTGCAGTAGTAGTTTTCGCAGGGAACGTGACTGAAATTTGAGTGATTTTGAGAGAGATTCGAAGAGAAGGATAGATTTCGTGCGTTTTGAAGAAGAAGGAATGTTTTTATATAATGAAGCACGTGAAAGTCACGTTTATTTTAGTGACGTTGGAAGCGGATAAATTTATTTGGGCTTGAGTCAACTTGGTTATATAGTTACACATCTCTGTTTTAAAAATACATAAACTTATCAGGTTTTAGTCTACCCACTAAAACTTATCTCTCAGCAAGGATTGAGTACGTGTAAAATCCAATAATTAAATTAAAACCCTGAATCCTAGCATGATCACTTATTAAGGAGAACTATTTTTTAAATTTAGATATTATAAAACGAGAAAGTTAATAAAATGATAAAGAAAAAGTTATTTATTATTGGATTTATAATTCTTATGAAATGTGTATCTTATTATATTAATTTAAAAGTGATTAGTTTTTTATTTTACAACTTTATCAATTTATTTATTTTAAAAGATCTTGATCCATATTTTTTTATAGTTATTTTTTTCACAGTATTTTTTAAATTTGATAGTTCAAAAACTAATTTGTTGTAGATCAAAAATTCATTTTGGTCGTTAGCCATTAAATTTACATACATGAGACAAAATTCAAACTTTTGACACTTAAACAAATTTATACCTATTATTTAAGGTGAATTTTATGATATAGAAAGAAAGATTCTTCTATATGTGTATGTTTGTGTTGTCAAAACTCAAAAGGATAGTGTGACAAGTGTTTAGAAAGAGAGTAATTGAAGAGACAAGATTTGACATGTTGCAAGTAAAATGTAGTGTATTTTGTCTTATGTAACATGTAAATGATGTATTGATTAAATAGACTAATTATATTTATGTTAATTAATTATTAAAGATAATATTGGATCTTGTATGATTTTTTTTTAGACTTTTTGAATGTACACTCTCTCCTCCCAAATCACAGTAACAACTGAAAAGAAAATTTTTGAACCAATAAATCTAAGCTAAAGTTAATATAAAAAGAAATCTAAATTAATAATTTTTCTTTCAACTCATGTTACTTAAAAATTTAAATAGATATTTTAATACAAACAAAATAACAAGATAGCGTCTACATAATACCAAAAAATAACTATGTTTTCTTATATTTTTTTATGTCTACCATGTTTTTCTATACGTCTGGTGTTATACAAATTTTGGGTACACATATTTTTAGTGAGTTTAATTTTGATGTGTTGACAATGTAAAATATGTTTTACACAGTCGTGTAATTATATTTGATCTTTTGGATGATAATTCACACCGTCAATATAAAAAATAATTATTTTTGTTATTGTAGTGTTACGTCATTAGATGTAAATATAAAATTATTTTATACTAACACTGCATTAAAATTAAATTTATTTTTAATTTCCCTTTATAACAAAAAGTAGAGTTTCTTATTACAATTTTCATTCTTAAAAAAAATCAACTCTCTCAAAATATATATTCTCTCTTTCTACACCATAAAAATGGCAGTATTACAAATGCTGTTTTAACAAGTAAATATTTTTGGAGAGAAAATATACATTAAAAAAGTTCAAAGATAAAAAAATCATACAAGACCCAATATTATCTTTAATAATTAATTAACATAATATAATTAGCCTATTTAATCAATGCATTATTTACATGTTACATAAGACAAAATACACTATATTTTGTTTACAACATGTCAAATTTTGTCTCTTCAATTACTTTTTTTCTAAACACTTGTCACACTACCTTTTTAACAATACAAACATACATATGTAGAAGAATCTTTTTTTCTACATCATAAAATTCATCATTATTTAAATGTTTATTTAGAAGGAAAAGAAAAAAAGGAAAAAAATGAAATGAGAATGTGAACGTGTTTAGTTTTAAATAATTTATGATTTAAGATTTATATTCAAAATAAATAGAGAAGGTATTATAATGGAGAAAACAAATAAAAGAAGAAAAAGAAAGTGTTTGGATCGAACCGACCAATTACGTCATAAACGTAAGATTCCTCATATGATACATTCCTTTGGGTTAAAGTATTCTTATTAATCTCTATCAGCATTGACAAAAGAGATGGTGAAGGTTGAAGGCAACTATAGTCCACAAATTTCATATCACTATTTAGATAATGGATCTTCATCTCCTTTGCGGCTATGTTTCTTGCTTCCCAATTTTCTTTTATGTTCTCTGTCTTTGGAGCAAAATTCAATTTTTCAATTAAAAAAAATTGAAGAGAAAGAAAAAAAAGAAGACACCTAAAAGAGTGACATTTGAGAGAAAATGACTACTTGAAAAACTAATAGAAGACTAATTTATC
Source organism: Arachis ipaensis (assembly GCF_000816755.2). Classification (NCBI taxonomy): domain Eukaryota; kingdom Viridiplantae; phylum Streptophyta; class Magnoliopsida; order Fabales; family Fabaceae; genus Arachis; species Arachis ipaensis. The sequence goes on along the minus strand of NC_029793.2, from coordinate 9,740,159 downwards.
ACTTGTTAAAGGTATTATTAGGAACTAATTTGTTGTTTTATTTTATTATAAAAAACAATTAATCTAATATTCTAAAAAATCAGAGATCAAAT
>NC_029793.2:9713429-9737921 GCF_000816755.2 Arachis ipaensis | reverse complement strand
AATTGAAGTATCTATATTTAACTATTTGAATATCTCTTCAAATATCCCAAGAATTGAGGTACCTGATACATATAACATATAAACTAATTGCATTATTTTTTTAGTATAAAAAATCTAAGGTTGACAAAGATATCTTTTATATAAAGAGTTAATAGCGTTCCTGACTAGTATCAAATATAAGTATCTATATTTAACTATTTGAATATCTCTTCAAATATCCCAAGAATTGAGGTACCTGTGCGTACATACATATAAACTAATTGCATTATTTTTTTAGTATAAAAAATCTAAGGTTGACAAAGATATCTTTTATATAAAGAGTTAATAGTCAAAATCGTTCCTGAAAAATATTCCGATCTCCATTTTCGTCTCCGAAAAATAAATTTAATCAAAATCGTCCTTAAAAAATTTAAAATTAATCACGTTAGTCCCTCCGTCTATTCTGTCACTAACGACGTTAACTTTGCTGATGTGGCACGTTAGTTTTTTTTTTTTTATCATGGGCTGTTAAGCCCCAAAAAACAAAAATAGCCCATAACCCGACCCACTCGTACCCACTCCTAAAATCCTTCCTCAACCGTCTGAGTTGCTTCAAGTCTCCATTTCCGTCTCGCTGCAACACAACCTCCGTCACCTATCAAGCGTCTTAGAGCCCCTGCTCCACAGCTGCTGCCTCTCTCTATTATCGGTTTGGATTAAGTCTTTCACATTTGGAGAGAGATCTGACTTACTTTGGAGTTTGGATTTTGGAGGTCGTCTCTGTGAAAACAATTTTTCTTCTCTCTGTCGCTTTCGTTAGGGTTATTTAACAAATATTCTTGGTGCTTAAGCTTATATCTCACTCCTTCACCACACTGGTATGTTTCATCGTTGTAGCTCCCTTTTATTACTACTATTTTATATCGTGTGAAATTTTCATTTTTTTGAAGCTGTTGTGTCCAAAAATTGTGCCTTTTTTGGGGCATATCAGGTGTGGTGGTGTGATCATTCATGGTACACTGATCATGCGCTTTTGTTTTTGTGTTTTTGATTCTAGTAATTTTCTGGTTTATCTTTGGGTTGCATTTTTGCATGCTTGGTTTTGTTCATAGAACGAGGTCTTATCTTTGCTTAAACATTAAAATTGAACATTTTCTCTTGGTTAATTATTTTGCATCTTTGAGATTGTGATGGTGCTATGTTGATTCCTTTGTTTATTTTGACATGCACCGAATTGGATTGGGGGTGGAAAGCGAGCACTATACTATTGATGCGGCGGCGTTGGCAGCAGCTGTGGAGCGGGGGCTCTAAGACGCTTGATAAGTGGCGGAGGTTGAAATTTAGGCAAGGCATGGTATCTCTGCAACATCCGGCGACGACGGTGGTGGTTACTGGAGACGGTGCGTAGCGTGAAGCTTGAAGAACCACCATTGCGGGGGTTGTGTTGCAGCGGGACGGGAATGGAGGGTCGAAGCTACTCAGAATTTCAGATGGGTTGAGGAGGAATTTTCGGAGCGGGTATGAGTGGGTCGGGCTCTGGGTAATTAGTGTTTTGTTTCTGTTTTTTGGATGACCAAAAAGACAAAAAAAAAAAACTAACGTGCCACGTCAGCAAAGTTAATATTGTTAGTGCTAGAATAGACGGAGGGACTAACGTGATTAATTTTAAATCTTTTGAGGACGATTTTGATTAAATTTATCTTTTGGGAACAAAAATGAAAATTGGGTATCTTTCAGGAACGATTTTGACTATTAACTCTTTATATAAATATACATGTTCACTTTATGGATAGCTCCTTTGAGCAATGGTAATTTCTATTAGTCAAGAGAATAAGTCAGAGCACAAATTAAAAAGTTAGAGTAAGAGGGAATTAACATTAAGGTACAAAAATAGAGAAAATGAACAAAAGTATATATGAAAGAGTTTGATATAGATAAAAATATATATTAAAGTTTATAAATATGAAAGTATACTTGAAAGATAGATTAATTTCAAAATACAAAAATACATTTTAGGTTTTATAAATTTACAAACGGTACGATATTTTTGTTCTTTTTTTATATGTATTTTTGTATATTTTTTCAAAAAATATTGAAAGAATATATATTTTTTGTCAAATAGATTGAACAACTTTTAATCTTAAATATTACAATATTATAATACATCTATATTATACTTTCATCTACACAATACTAAAAAATTTGTATTCAATACTTAATACAATCACTAAAATTTATATCCGAATACAGCATATTAAAAAATATATAATTTTATCACTTGAACTAAATCTCAGGTGCAGACAAGGTATCTGATGAGGTATATATTGTGGAGGGGGTTGGAAGGGCCTTTTCAAGAGAAAGAAAAAGTGAGACCAAAGTGGAGAACAATGGAAGGATAGGATAGGCTAACAGAAAGCATGTGGTATTCCTATGATATTTGAATATTAGTAAAATATTTCTTCAACATTTATTTGTATCACAGTGTTTGTAAGGCTGATTTTTTTTTATATAGAAAAAATATTGGTGTTTTTTTTTAAAATGAGATTATTTAGTGTAATTATAGATGAGTGGATTTTGTAAGAGAGAAGTCAATACGTGGGAGTGTGTTGCAGTACGTAGATGATGTGTTGAATGATTTTTACAATATTATAATATATTTCAAATGTCAATATTCAATAAAATATTATCTCTATTTTCATATTAAAAATAATTTCTGTGTTAATAACACAAATAAAATAAAAAATAAAAATAGGCATACAAGTTTTCGCCCTAGCTATATCTTTGTTAAGTCATCAATAATATAAATCTTTATTTATTAATAACACATACTTTTATTACTCCCCAATAACACAAATTTATTCCTTCCAAAATTTCAAAAATCATAATTTCAGTTCACAATTCATTTTTTAGTGAGATCTCTAAAAATTTGGATATAGAGTAGTATTGACAGACTTAATAAGTGAAAGTAGAGAATAATTGAGAATCAATTGATTAAATCGTTAGTTAAATGATGAACTAACACTATTTATGAGCTAATATATAATGGCAGAATTAATTTAATATAAAATTATATTAAAAATCAATATGAGACAAACGTACTTTAATTGTTATATTAATTTATAATATCTAAATATATATTTCAACCTAAAAAGAAAAACACCTAGAGTTTTGTTTTCTTATTACTAAATTATTATGCTGGGCATCTAATTGATAAAATTAAAGCAACATATCACTTAAAGTGGACACATGTGTATGTATTGGAATATGATTTGGCAGGGATTTGAAAGCCTGTGTTTTTTTCTTTCTTCAAATTGTCAGACATTCTTTGACATGGAAGCAATTTTATGCGCTTTTTTTTTTTCAAGTGAGAGAGGAGTGTATTTTATAATGATGTGAGAAGAGATGAATTTTACGCTGATATGATTTAAACAATTTGGTGTCTTTGATTTGTTTTATTTTTTAAACTAACAATCACAAATCAGATAATTCGATTTGTGATTTTAAAAATAAAAAAAATTTATGTTAAAATCGGACCTTCTGATTTTTATTTTAAAAAATAAAAAAATAAAAAATATAAATCGGATCTTTCGATTTGTAATTTTTTTTTTAAATAAATCGGACCATCCAATTTGAATAAAATACCATATAAAAAAAAACACTAAATTTTTCAATAACAATATATTACACATATATTTAATGGATATAAAAAAAAACTAGCCTTTTTTTTGTGCTCTACCACTTATTATTTTATAGACTTGTACACCCCATAGGCCTCAACCAGATCAGGGGTGACAGGAGGGCTACGTTTTGCTAAAACTCTGCTATTTGGCTGTGAGTCCGTCCTATTTTGCTTATTAAAATAGTTTTAAATTTTTACCCTGTTCTACTTAATAGTAAATTGGTGAGTTGACAGATTAAACCCGTTAATGATCTCTTTTCTTAAAGAAATATAATTAAAATTTTTAAATTTATAAATATTTTATAATTCTAAATATTTAATAAACATAATTATTAACCAAATTTTTTGAAATAAAATAATAAACTAATATTGTCTAAAATAAAAAAAAAATTGTCCAAAATGTATAATTAAACATGATCTAAATCACTAATCAATCAAACATAGTCCAAATTATAACTTAAAATAAAATGAACAAACATTTTAAATACAAATACAAAAGTAACATTCCAAATTCAATTATCATCTTAAAGCTACAAGCCTGCCCCATCTCACCGAAATCTGCCAAAATCCGTAGATTAGACAGCGTGGGTTAGGCGGACTTTTTTATTATAGTGGTCTCAAATTTCTAATCTGACTGGCCTTTTTTAACAAGTTACGCAAGTCAATCCGATAGATTTCGGCCCGTTTGCCACTCCTAATCAAAACCCTTAAATTTCTTTCTAACTTTCTTTGCTCCTTTTTCCTTCGAATAATCATACCAATAATGTTGTTTGCACAATTGAAAGCTATTCCAAACTCGATCCTTCTGTCCTAAATCGAAGTGGATACGAACCCGATTATCCAGGTTGGGCCGCCAAATCGGCCTGGTAGTCGAAAACTCCTAACGAACACTCAAATTTAAATATCTTCCTCATCTTAAACCAATAAGATAAGATAACAACACAAACTATATAAGGGAGTCAAAGGCTACCCCAGATACGTTACACACATTCCTAACCATCACTTGTACCTCTTAGATCCATTTTAATTTGGGCATCGGAGTGTCTTTGCAGGTACCATCCCCGCCGCTCCAAGAGATTCGAACCGTCATCGCCAAAGCCGGCCAATCTCTTCCCCATCTCAACTCGTATTAGTGATGTCTAGTACATTACCGCCATCTATGGAGATTCGCCAAGTCTTGGCAGCATGGCAGATGATTTTGAGGAGCAATCCTCAAGCCACCACAGTGAGTCAGACCCAAACAACCCAACGCCTGAGCCGCAAAGCAACGCCCCACGACCCTCGGGAGGATTACCAGCACCGTGCACCGCCAGTCAACCCCCGATAGGCGACTACCAAAAGAGGACGACCACCACCTTAATAAGGCCCAAACGCTTAATGGGGTAGGAGAGAAACCAATCTAGATAATCCAAGAGCTCTACCAAAGAGTGCAAACTCTTGAAGGCTGGGTCGCTCCCAAAGAGCGATACCACCCGGAACACACAAGTCAAGTAACCTCCAAGAGCCGATCACGATGAGAAATCGGGATTGAAAGATCGTCCGACCGGCGTCGTGAAAAATGTCGAAATCGCAGTGTTTCCCAGGAACCAGAGTGCTAACACGACGGCGAAGACAGAAGGCACCATTGAGATTCCAAACGAACAAGGAGTGAGCACGTAATAATGGGAGCCACTCCATTCACAGAGAGGATCCTAAAGGCTAAGTTACATAAAGGTTTTGACAAACTAATCGATTTGAAGTATGACGGCACCAAAGACCCCCCAAGAACACCTAACGGCCTTCAAGGCTAGGATGAACCCAGAAGGAGCCGCCGATGTGGTTCAGTGCAGGGCTTTCTCGGTGACCCTAGCCAGCCTGGAAATCAAATAGTTCAACGCTCTCCCGAATGGATTGATCACCAGCTTTGACGATATCTTCAGGAAGTTCATGGCACAGTTCACGACCAGGATTGTAATACCCTAGATTTTAGCATCTCATGATCGTACTAAAAGTTTAGACGTTACTTACCTCTAACCTTTTTTTATTTTATACTGTCTTTATTTAATATTGAGCCTTCACGAATACGAATCGGAATTTTAATAAAGAAAACGAAAGGTCTTTACTTTAAAACTCTTAATCACAAAAATATATATACTCACCTAGCAATATATACATAGACTTATTCCAAGATTCTCAAATACAAGTCCTACCCCTCTAAAAATCAAAGACAATAAATGGAGAGGGGAAAGTGTAAGGCTAAACCAACTACAGAAAATAAGGATACATATTTACATATAGATCCGATGTTCAGTCACGGCTCCGCGCCAAAATTTCCTGAACCTGTTGCTGAAAGGGAAATCTGTAGGGGGTGAGAACGTCGTCCTTGCATGTTCTCAGTAGGAAAAGTGAATGCGGTAAAAGTAATAAAGGAAATGCGAATAATTGACTTTAGTCAGTAGAACTATTCTTTTATCAACCCTTTGAAAATACTTTTTAATTTTACTTTAGACAATTAATTGCTTTCATTAAAATTTCTGAACTTAAAACAAAACTCATTTACAACAATAATTCTTAAATACTTTAAAACATAAACTAATAGTACCAGAGATCCAATTGAACACACAAACAAGGCAAAATAAGACAACTAGCATAATCACAGAGAAAATACAACAAGCAAAACATAACCAAATGCAAATACGTAAACAATATGATGCATGTCTGTCCTAAGCAGGCCATGAGCTCAAGTGTTGGTTGTCTACCCGCAACCCGACGTTATTCGGGGCGAACCCCGAATATGGTTTCTTTACCGTGTTAGTCAGGCACAATTATCATCATAGGCGAACCCATGTCAGTTAGGATATCTTGGCATCACGGTAAGAAACAGGCTATCAGTTAGGCGAATATTCTCGCATTAGCAACCTCAGGCTATCAGTTAGGCGGGCACTTTCGCATTAGCAATTTGGCACAAGGCCCATTCGACATACACTTTTTATGATTCACTATCCGTTTCAGTTATCTCTTTCATACATGCCTTCTCATTTTCTTTCTCTTTATTATGCCTCCACATCACCAATTACATACACACACCACTGCATCACCTACATTATTAAACATATCTCCGCATCACCGCTTAATTACACATACCTCCGCATCACCAAATAATCAATCACTCTTACCTCTACATCACCTCATAGGTATACCTTCTGTCTTAGCATTAAAACCTTTAATTTTCAAATACCCAAACTTCTTTAACTTTTATTCAAGATAAAAGTCACCTTCTTAATAAACCGAACTCAATTAATACGATTTTTAAATCAAATTTTCTTTTAAATAATGCTTTAAAAAAGCTTCGGAGTTTTATAAAAATTTCTGCAGCACTTTCTCTAAAATCCGGGTTTACCACCCTTCAAGGTCCCTACTAAACCATCTTCAGTTCTCTAAAATTCTTCTTAATAATTCAAATAAATCAAATTTAATATTATAAATCCATTTTCAATTCTCAAATATCACTTCTAATAAATTAAATTTTTAATACGAAAACTCTTTTCTCAATTATGAGTAAATATGTAAACTAAATATTTTTCTAACATAGAGTTATTTCTCAAGATAAGCTTATAAATCAGGTTTCCAAAATAAAATCACTTTTTCATATATTTTTACAAGAATTCGGACAGAATCTCTTCTTAAAAATAGACTTCACCACCCTCACGGCTCCCTCACTTCCATCATTCCTTAACTTATCTCAATCCAAACCAGTACTCAATTCATACATCGTTTTACTAAAGCATACACATAATTTATTCACAGCCATATTTTCGACAATTCTCAAACATTCAGAAAACCAAACACATATTCATCGAATTCAATTATTTCCGCAATAAAAAATCCAACACAAATTCGTCATTCAATCAGTCCAGACAGTCATAAATTATTTGCAATTATTCTTTAAGCTTTTGAGCATTCATGAATTAAAAACTTATAATTTTAAAAACGAACCCCTTACCTCCGTACGAAATCAAAATCAACGAAGATTTTGGAGAAACTTTCTGACCGAGCTACTGAAGAGGAAAACGTCAGAAATCATCTGTGCCTCCTAGAACTCCGATGGGCCAAACTCAAGGAGAAGAGGAGCTACGTCACTGTCAACTTCTACCAGACAAAAATAACGTCAACGTGTAGAGAAGGAAGATATATACGAACACTTTTACCGGATTAGATTTTTTTTATTGGAGTTATAGATCGCAAAAAATCAGAATCGGAAGCTCGGAGGTTCTACGGTTTCTCTCCCTCATCCTCGCTCGGTCACTCTTTCTTTCCCTTATTCCTTGATTTTTGTTTCGGTGATGAAAGAAACCAAATGAACTAAGGATGGTAATGGTAATTAATAAATAGAAGGATAGTTGTCATGTATATATGTATATATATGAATACATGCAAGCTATGTTAACACTTTTGTTAAGCCTAGTTTAATTTTGGGTAAATTTATGATGACAAACATTCATTTGGGTTAAAAGCCCAATATTGTTTAATGTGTGGTTTAGTGATGCAGGCCCATATGTCCAAGTTTATATTGCTTCAGTCCAAGTCCAGCAAGCGCTTCAGCAATGAAAAAGAGCCAAAGCTCATCCTCATAGCAACGTTCAGAAATAAAATGGTTATATGTTTTGCTAAATGCTAAAGGAGGACAGCTGTATCATACAAGGACAGGTGTGGCTCTGTAAAAGCAAGAAAGGACACTAGGACAACCACTAACCCAAGGACATCAGCTGAGCAATACTAGGATCGTAGTTGAGCAAAACACAAATGAGCAAAGAGCACACAGCAGCAGCAGCAGCAAGGAAATAGAGCAGAATGCAAAAGAAGATCATGCCAAAGAAGAAAGCAAAGAAAAGGACCACAGAGGTGGTGGACGAGCTCCTCCAGCAGCAAGGATAGTGGAGCATGATGAAGAAGGACAGCTTGCTAGTTGTGCCAGCCCCAACGGGCAGCAAGGACAAGCAAAAGAATGAAGCTACAATAAAGCCAAGTTGAAGATATATAACAAGCTTCACTCCACCATTTCAAGTTAAGAAAAAGAAAGCACACATACAGAGCACCATCTCATACATTGAGCTGGAATCTTTTTCTTCTACTCAAGCTTAATTCTGATCTTTGTGTTATGGATGTCTTGCATTATTTTCTGTTTTGAAAAGGCAATTATGTGAGGTTCAAAAGCCAAGAGAGAAAAGGCAAGAGTGATGCAAATTAGTCACTGATTTCTGATGTAATTTGGATTTATGAACTAGGATTAGTTCCCCTTGCCAAGTTGGGTTAGCACTTGGTGAGATTGAATCTGTTTAGATTCCCCTTCCAAATTGGGACAGCACTTTGGGGTTGCTAAGCTTTGGTGAAAAAAGCTTAGGGGTAGATACTAGTTGAATTAGGGAGTAATTCAATAGTATTGGTGTATGTAACCTGAGAATTATAGTGAAAATTCTACCATGGTTTGTGGTGGAGACTGGACGTAGGATTCATGGCACTGAGAATCTGAATCAGGATACATGCTGGCTTCTTTCTCCTCTTCTCTGCTCTTTCTATGTTCTGCGTATGAGATAATTTCAAATAATCTCCTGCAACTTGAGCTACTGATAAAACAGAGTTTGAAACTTTAAGTTTTAAGCTAACTTGATTCAACCTCCCTTCTCAAGTTCAACTAGAACCATCAATTGGTATCAAGAGCAAGGTCTCAAGGAGTCAAGCTTCACAGCTTGGAGCAAAGATCCATGGCCAACAACATGAGTCCCAACATCGTGGCGTTCACTCTCACTGAAGGGCAGTTTAATAATAGACCTCGCTACTTCAATGGCAGCAACTACTCTTACTGGAAAGAAAGAATGAGAATCTTCATGCAGCCAATCGACTACAATATCTAGAAGATCATTCTCAACGGACCAGACGTCCCCACTAAACAGAATGCTGATAGAGAAGTTGTGGCAAAGGAAGACAATGAATGGACAGATGAAGAAAAGAAGAAGGTTGAACTCAATGCCAAGACAATCAACCTGATGCACTGCGCAATCAGTTTTGAAGAGTTCAGAAAGGTGTCAAGGTGCAAAACGGCTAAAGAAATATGGGACAAGCTCAAACTCAATCATGAAGGCACTAAGCAAGTGAGGGAAACCAGAATTGACATGCTGATAAAGGAGTATGAAATGTTCAGTATGAAGGAGGATGAGAGCATCGATCAAATGTTCGAAAGGTTCTCAATAATCATCAACAATCTGGACACCATGGGAAGGAACTACTCTGAAGAAACTCTAGTAAGAAAGATTCTGAGAAGTCTTACTAAGAAATGGGAAGTAAAAAGCACAGCCATCTCTAAAAGGAATGATTTGATCAAAATCACCTATGATGAGCTGAGAGGCAAGCTGCTGGCCTATGAAACCACTCATATGTCTCAAGACAAAGATGACAAAAAGAAAAGTATAGCACTAAAATCAAGAATGACAGCCCAAGGAGAAGAATATGTTGACAGTTTCTCAGATGAAGAAATGGTGCTCTTTGCAAGAAAAATGAGAAGACTACTGAGATACAAAAGCAAAGGCAAAGGAAGCTCTTCATCCAAAGACGTCAAAAAAGATCAAGTCAAGTTCACATGCCATCACTGCAAGGAACCTGGTCACTTCAAGTCAAATTGTCCTCAACTTAAGAAAGCCGAAAAATCCAAGAAAGACAAAAAGAAGGTGATGATGGCAACATGGGAGGACTTAGAGAATGACACCAGCTCAGAGAGCTCAGACCAAGAAGCTCAACTATGTCTGATAGCAGATCATAATGATGAAGAAGAGGTAGATCCTTCTGACTTATCTATTGATGAATTGCACTATATTATCAAAGATATTTCTGTGAACTCTAAGAAACTCCTGGATAAGTATGCAAAATGTAAGAAAGAAATTGAGGCTTTGAGGACAGAAAATGATCTTCTTTTGAAAAAGGTTAAGGTAAATGAAACTGGTAATAAAAAGTTTTTAAAAGAAGAAAACATTGCCTTGTGAGCTGAATTAGAAAAATTCAAACTCAAGCATGAAGTTACCGCTTCCACTGATTTGATTTCTGAAAATAAAAAGCTGAATGAACAAATAAAAAATTTGAATGAAGACTTAGCAAAGTTTGTTCAAGGGTCTCAAAATCTGAACAAACTACTTGCTAGTCAAAGGTTTGGGTCTGAAAAATCTGGACTTGGATTCATAGAGGAAAATAAGGCTGTCTTCAAACAAAACTTTAAAAATCTGAAGCCTCCTCTTCCAAGCTTTTCAAACCAAAAGGATTCATCAATCCTCAAAAATTAGTAAGCAAGAATCAATGCTACAAGTGCAATAGAAATGGTCATGATCCTCCTCAATGTTTCATCTTTCTTAAGTCTTTTGGTAATGATAATAAATTATATAAAGTTGTTCATGATTTTAATGCTCTTGGACAACCAAGAAGATTTCACATCAAAGGATCCAAATGGATTTGGATACATAAGGTTAGTTGGAGAACATGCAGGTTTGCCTTGCATCCAAGAAGAAAATGGACATGTGGTATCTTGATAGTGGATGTTCAAGGTATATGACCGGAAGGGATATTTTCTTCATTAAACTCAACAAGTATAATGGAGGATTTGTCACTTTTGGAGATAATGGTAAAGGTAAAATAATTGCCATTGGTAAGGTTGGCAAGGATTTTTCAACTTGCATTGATAGTGTCTTTTTAGTTGATGGGTTAAAGCATAATCTATTGAGCATAAGTCAATTGTGTGATCTTGGATATGCTGTAACCTTTAGAAAATCTGATTGTAGAGTCATAAATGAGAAAACAGGGGCTGTTTTATTTGTTGCCAAAAGAAGTGACAATGTATATAGTATCATTCTAGATGATCTAAAAGTTCAAAATGTAACTTGTTTCTCTTCAATGGAATCTGAAAAATGGATGTGGCATAAGAGGTTAGGACATGCAAGCATGTTCTAAATCTCTAAGCTTGTAAAGAGATGCTTAGTTAGAGGTATTCCTAATATAAAATTTGATAAGGACATCATTTGTGATGCTTGTCAAATGGGAAAACAAATTAAAACCTCTTTCAAATCCAAGGAAGATATCTCTACTAAGAAACCATTGGAGTTGTTGCATCTTGATCTGTTTGGTCCAACTAGAACTCAAAGTCTTGGAGGAAAAAGTTATGGCATGGTAATTGTGGATGACTATACTAGATTTGGCTGGGTGTTCTTTCTTGCTCATAAATATGAGGCTTTTTCTATTTTTGAGAAATTCAGCAAAAAGATTCAAAATGAAAAAGGTTCAAAAATTGTTTCAATTAGAAGTGATCATGGTAAAGAATTTGAAAATCAATACTTTGAATCTTTTTGTGATGAACAAAGCATATCACATAACTTCTCTTGTCCAAGAACACCTCAACAAAATGGTGTTGTTGAGAGAAGAAATAGAAGTTTACAAGAAATGGCTAGAGCTATGTTATGTGAATATAAAATCCCCAAGTTCTTATGGGCTGAAGCTGTGAATACAGCTTGCTATGTTTTAAATAGAACCATCATTAGGAAGTTTTTGAAGAAAACCCCATATGAACTTTGGAAAGGGCATCCTCCCAATCTTAGTTATTTTTATGTGTTTGGCTGCAAGTGTTTCATTCTGAATATCAAAGAAAACTTAGGAAAATTTGATCCTAAAATACATGAAGGCATTTTTCTAGGTTATTCTACAAATAGCAAGGCCTATAGAGTCTATAACAAAAACTCCAAAACTGTTGAGAAAACTATGCATGTCACTTTCTGTGAATCTAACAATGTTCTCAGTGTTTGCGTGGATGATAGTCCAGGTTTTGAAGCTGAATTACCACAGAACACTGAACCAGTTCCACAAAATCCAAGTTCTCATGAAGTTACACCTGTTAGCTGTGAAAATTTCAATTCTGCAGGAGACAATTTGGAATTATCTCCTGTCGCAGCTGAAAACACTGATGCAGAGGCTATTGTTGATCAAGAGGAACCTGGATCTTCAACACAAATCAGAAGGCCCAGGGAATGAAAGTTTCTGAAAAATTATCCTGAGAAATTCATAATTGGTGATCCCTCCAAAAGTATTTCAACAAGGTCAACTTTGAAAAGAACTGAATCCAACAACTTCGCTCTTTTATCAAAGATTAAACCTCAAAACATCCAAAAAGCTCTTGCTGATCCATCTTGGGTGTTAGCTATGAAGGAGGAACTGCAGCAATTTGAGAAAAATCAGGTCTGGTCATTGGTGCCTTACCCAAATAGAAAGAAAGTTACTGGCACTAAATGGATTTTCAGAAACAAACTGGGTGAAGATGGATCCATAGTCCGAAACAAAGCTAGATTGGTTGTTCAAGGATATGATCAAGAGGAAGGGATTGACTTCGATGAATCCTTTGCGCCTGTAGCTAGAATGGAAGCCATCAGATTGCTACTTGCTTATGCAGCTCATTGTGGCTTCAAGCTATTCCAAATGGACGTAAAGTGTGCTTTTCTCAATGGCATAATAGATAGAGAGGTTTATGTGGCTCAAGCATCTGGGTTTGAAAACAAATATTTTCTTAACCATGTTTTCAAACTAGCTAAGGCCTTATATGGTTTGAGACAAGCTCCTAGAGCTTGGTATGAGAGGCTTATCTCATTTTTATTGAAAAACAATTTTCAAAGAGGAGCCACTGACACCACTTTATTTATTAGGAATTATCATGATCATTTTATTCTTGTGCAAGTTTATGTTGATGATATTATATTTGGTTCGGCTAATGAGAATTTGTGTGCAGATTTTGCTAAGCTTATGACCAATGAATTTGATATGAGCATGATGGGAGAGCTCAACTTCTTTCTAGGCTTGCAAATAAAATAAACTGCTGAAGGCATATTCATCCATCAAGAAAAATATGCTAAGAAACTTGTCAAGAAATTTGGGCTGGACTATGCTAAGCCAATGGGAACCCCCATGCATCCTAATATCAAGCTTGATAAGGATGAACATGGTAGAGATGTTGATGAGACACGCTATAGAGGGATGATTGGATTTTTGATGTATCTAATCTCCTCAAGGCCTGATATCATCCAAAGTGTTGGAGTTTGCTCAAGGTTTCAATCAAAACCTAAGGAGTCCCATCTCTCAGCTGTCAAGAGGATCATCCGATATGTGCTTGGTACCACTGATTATGGTTTATGGTTTCCTAAGACTGATTCATTTCAATTAGTGGGTTTCTGTGATGCAAATTTTGCTGGGAACAGGATTGATAGACGAAGCACAAGTGGCATGTGCTATTTTCTTGGAAAATCTCTCATTGTTTGGTCTAGCAAGAAGCAGGCTACAGTGGCACTTTCAACAGCCGAAGCTGAGTATCTTGCAGCCTCCTCCTGTTGTTCTCAATTATTATGGTTGAAAACTCAACTAGATGACTATAAACTAAATCTCTCTAATATTCTATTATTTTGTGACAACATGAGTGCTATTAACATTTCCAAAAACCCTGTTTTGCTTCATCTTTATTTTCTTAATGATTCTGATAATGAGATCTTTTGTGTTTTGTCTCATAAATCGCGGTGATTTTTTTTTTGGCAAATGAAGAGTAAACTTCATTAAGTCACTATGAAGCTACTAGATTCAATTTTGACCATAATGAATGATGGGCATCAAGTGCTGAAGCAGTCTCTGGAACCATGGGCTTTCCCTTATTAAAAACTTCGAGGCGTTTTCAATTTTTTTATGACTAAAAGTGGGCTTTCAAATTTTTTTTTACTTAAACTTCAATTTTTTGTCAGTCTCAATTTTTTTGGCATTTGCACTTTGTTTAATTGGGCTTCACTTCATTTGCATCCTTTTATTAACTTCCACCTTTGCTTGCTTTTCACCCTTATTTCAAACGTACGAAGGTTACAGCTGTAACTTTCAAAACGTTTTCAAAGTTTGGATTTTCATCTTTTCAAGGTGAAACCTTTACAATTATTTAAGCCTATATTAACTTTCTACTACATGCATCCTTTCACACTACTCTCTCCACTCTTTTATCTTCTTCAAACCAGTTCTCTATAAAATGGCACGAAAGAAAAGAGCAGTTTGCAGAGGATCACATAGTGGCCACCATCGTTCTGATCACACACACTCTTCTCCTCACAATCACCTACTCATTCTTCACCTCCATCACCACCAAACCCTTCTCCTGACATGGCCCGCACTAAGACCACTGCTCGCCGCCCTGGCGTTGCTCCTCGCCCTTCTCCTCCTCCTCCGCCAAACACCTTTCAGCCTAGTTCATCCAAACCCAGTTCTTCCAGAGGAAATAGGCCTCTTCACGAAGACGAAGAGCATTCCCCCACTCAGACTCGCCATACTCACGGTACAGTCATTGACTTTTATCTTCGTCCTATTGCTGAACCTAGACTCTCCAATCCTATTACTTACAAGTCCTTTTATGCTGATTTTCCTAAAGAGTCTTATGATCGTCGCCGTTTTCAATCTCTCATGAACTACTTGTTTTTCTGCAAAGATGTTTACAAGCGTACTCTCTGTCCCTCTAAGCTTGTCAACCTAGAGAAACTCCGTAGGAAAGGCCTGAACTTTACCCCATTATTTGCATGTTAAGGTTGGACACTCATACTGTCCATCAAAGAGAAAATTTACCCTAATTTGGTAAAACATTTCTATAGCAACATGTCCTACAAAGAAGGAAGAATCGCTTCTTTTGTTAAAGGCAAAGTGATCATTCTTGAAAAATATCACCTAGGCAAAGCCCTAGATTACCAGGACCGAGGACCTGATGTCTACACCTCTGGTAAGTGGGACGAAACGCTGAATGTCTCTTACTTTGAGGCCCAAAGCACTGTCTGCATCAATATCCCTCTCCTTGAAGGTAACACTCCTACTCATAAATCTCTTGGTCCAGTCCGTGCCCAGTTGCATCGGATTGTAAATCACATCATCTTACCTCAGAGCGGCTCTTTTCAACGTGTCTCATTTTGTGACACACTGGTTTTGTATACACTGCTTTCAAAAATCCCCATTTCTTTTGCTTACTTTCTTGTAAGACATATGTATGCTTGTGTCAGTACCAAAAATGCATTACCCTATGGCATGATTCTTACAAAAAAATTTTAATATTACAATGTTGATTTTGGGGCTGAAATTGCAAAAGATTGTAACTCATATATCAAAGGGGGTGGTGTAGTAAAGAAAATAGCTCCCAGGCGTCGCCGAACTGATGACAGCACTGATGTTCCCTCTGTTGATGAGAATCCTCTGATCCCCCTTCCACCTCCACTACGATCAAGGTCATGACCCGCATTCTAAAGAATGTGCTTGAAAAATTCATCAATCTGACAGACCTTTTTCTCCATCATGGTGCTGAGCGCAAAAGGAACCAAGTTTTGGAGGAAAATGCTCTCAAGAAAACCAAAGGAAGGATTCGCATTCTGAGGGACTTTGTGGAGGATGTCGAGGTTGGCCTCACAACATCTGACAATGAGGGAGAGGACGATGGAACCTCTGATAAATCCAACTCTGATGCCTAGCTCATTTTATCTCATCTGTGCTTATGACTTAGTTTACTTTTGAACTTGTTTATTTATTTCGGATGACTGTAAAGACCTTACCTACTCTGCTACTTACACTATATGCACTAGCCACTAACAAATTTTGTGCAGATTTTTTTCCTTTCTTCCCTTGATGACAAAAGGGGGAGAAAAGAAAAGGAATGTTGGCTTTAGCTTAGGGGTTAATAGTAATAGTTAAGAACAATGATTTGTGGTGCTATATTTTATCCTGTGTTGTGCTTAGTGTTAATTGCTCTGTTCTTTCATTACTGTGATATATTGTTTGAAAATATTGGTCTTGACTGTTTTTAAGTTTTGTCCAGGTAAAGATGTAACCCATGATCAAGGGGGAGTAATGCTAGCAGTGAGGGGGAGCAACTCACAATCCAAAGGTCATCAAAGGAAAGTGTTCTTAACTCATTCAAGTTAGTTTTTAATTTCCCTATTTTATCATGTTTGTCATCAAGGGGAAGATT
This sequence comes from Arachis ipaensis, assembly GCF_000816755.2. Taxonomy (NCBI): domain Eukaryota; kingdom Viridiplantae; phylum Streptophyta; class Magnoliopsida; order Fabales; family Fabaceae; genus Arachis; species Arachis ipaensis. The sequence goes on along the minus strand of NC_029793.2, from coordinate 9,721,236 downwards.
GTTGAGCCTAGTTTGATTTTGGGTAAATTTATGATGACAAATATTCATTTGGGTTGAAAGCCCAATATTGTTTAATGTGTGGTTTAGTGATGCAGGTCCATATGTCCAAGTTTATATTGCTTCAGTCCAAGTCCAGCAAGTGCTTCAACAATGAAAAAGAGCCAAAGCTCATCCTCATAGCAACGTTCAGAAATAAAATGGTTATATGTTTTGCTAAATGCTAAAGGAGGACAGCTGTATCATGCAAGGACATGTGTGGCTCTGTAAAAGTAAGAAAGGACACTAGGACAACCACTAACCCAAGGACATCAGCTGAGCAATACTAGGATCGTGGTTGAGCAAAACACAAACGAGTAAAGAGCACACAGCAGCAGCAGCAGCAGCAGCAAAAAAATGGAGCAGAATGCAAAAGAAGAGCATGCCAAGGAAGAAAGCAAGGAAAAGGACCACAGAGGTGGTGGACGAGCTCCTCCAGCAGCAAGGGTAGTGGAGCATGATGAAGAACGACAGCTTGCTAGCTGTGCCAGCCCCAACGGGCAGCAAGGACAAGCAAAAAGATGAAGCTACAATGAAGCCAAGTTGAAGATATATAACAAGCCTCATCCCACCATTTCAAGTTAAGAAAAAGAAAGCACACATACAGAGCACCATCTCATACATTGAGCTAGAATCTTTTTCTTCTACTCAAGCTTAATTTTGATCTTTGTGTTATGGCTATCTTGCGTTATTTTCTGTTTTGAAAAGGCAATTATGTGAGGTTCAAAAGCCAAGAGAGAAAAGGCAAGAGTGATACAAAATAGCCACTGATTTCTGATGTAATTTGGATTTATGAAATAGGATTAGTTCTCCTTGCCAAGTTGGGTTAGCACTTGGTGAGATTGAATCTGTTTAGATTTTCCTTTCAAGTTGGGACAGCACTTTGGAGTTGCTAAGCTTTGGTGAAGAAAGCTTAGGGGTAGATACTAGTTGAATTAGGGAGTAATTCAATAGTATTGGTGTATGTAACCTGAGAATTATAGTGAAAATTCCACCATGGTTTGTGGTGGAGACTAGACGTAGGATTCATGGCATTGAGAATCCGAATCAGGATACATGATGGCCTCTTTCTCCTCTTCTCTTCTCTTTCTATGTTCTGCGTAATTGCGTATGAGATAATTTCAAATAATCTCTTATAACTCGAACTACTGATAAAACAGAGTTTGAAACTTTAAATTTTAAGCTAACTTAATTCAACCCCTTCTTAAGTTCAACTAGAACCATCAACTTTCTTTTTTCTTTTGTTCTATATACTTCGGTGGTGATAAGGGTGAATGATTAGTAAGCTTATATATTTAATAAGTGAATGATAATAATGATAATAATAGTTTATATTTTTTGAAATATTTTATTATAATTAAAATTATTTAAAAATCTTAATAAATTTTAAATTTAAAATATCATAAAATTTAATTTAATTACTTTTAAAAAAAATAAATCATAATTAACTTATTATTTAATGTTCAAAAATTCGGGGTGTTATATCCCACCCACCTTATAAAAATTTTCATCCTCAAAAATTGTTATATTGAAATAAATTTAAACTCAAACTAAAGAAAATAAGGTCCATGAAGAGAAGTACAAGAATATCAAAGATAATGTTTGGAAGAGGTCAGGTAGGCAATTAGGTTTGCAGGCAAATAAAGGTATATGGGGACAATTAGGGCTGGAAGTGAGCCGAGCTGAGTCGAGCTAGACCAAGCTCAAGCTCGGCTCACGAAAATTGAGCTTGGCTCACGGTTCGACTCATTAACAATCGAGCTTATTTCTTAAGCTCAAGCTCGGCTCACCAAAAGCTCACGAGCTGGCTCAAATAAGAAAAACATAGATACATAATCTATAATTTTATATCAATAAATTATAACTATATATTTTTAAAAATATTTGAAAAGATCAATTTTATATATTGTTTATCTATCAATAAATTATAAATTTTTTATTTATGTCCTATATTAAAATTATATGTAAAAAATAAATATAAATATTAAATAATTAAGATTGTTATATATATATATAATCGAGCTAGCTCACGAGCTAATGAGCTGAGCTTATCCAAGCTCAAGTTTGCCTCATTTAATTTATGAGCTCAATTTCAGACTCAAGCTTGGCTCACGAGCTCACGAGCTTAGCTTATCGAGCTATTAACGAGTCGAGCTCGAGCTGGCTCATGAGCTGGCTTGACTCACTTCCAGCTCTAGGGACAATAAGGTTTGGTCAAGAAATAATAAGATCACATTCTGAGAAAATTTAAGGCAAGAATTCCAATGAAGACAACCATGGTGCAAATTTTATATTTTTGGATTCTACTTTGAGTTGTTGTATTTTATAATGATTTCAGGTATTTTCTGTCTGAATTTGAGGAGTTTTGACAAAGTCTGATTCAGAAACAGAGAAAGGACTGCAGATGTTGTCAGATTCTGACCTCCATGCACTCGAAGGAGCATTTCTGGAGCTACAGAAGTCCAAATAGTGCGCTCTCAACGGTTATGGAAAGCTAATATCCAGAGCTTTCTAGAAATATACAATAGTCTATACTTTGTTTTAAAAATGAAGGCCAAAAATTGGCGTTTAACACCAACCACCAGCCCCATTCCTGGCGTCCAACGCTCAGAAGGGAGTAGCTGGCGTCCAGCTCCCATTCAGGAGTTCAAAGCTAGTGTTGGACGCCCAAAAGGGAGCATTAACTCATGGCTCCACTCAAGCTCAGCCCAAACACTCACCAAGTGGGCCCGGAAAGTGAATTTTCGCACTACAAGACTAGTTTATCTTATTTTCTGTAATTCTTAGTTAGCAGACTAGTATATATAGAACAAAGATCACCCTTGTTAGAGATCTTTGCCCATTCGAACCTTTTATTATTATTTTCTGTACAGTATGAGTCACTAACCTCCTAGGTTAAGGCTAGGAGCTCTGCTGATTCTTATGGATTAATAATATTACTATTCTATTTCAATCTATGCTTGATTCTATTCTAAGATGTATCTTCGTTCTTCATCCTAATGGATTAGGAGTGTAACTTGACCGTCATTCCTATTCACATGGGTTCTTGCGAGTCCTTGATGGGATAGTATTGAACCACAAGCTTGATTATACATATCTTAGACGGCTAATCCACGACTTTGTTGGGGACTTCTCGAGACATCAGTTCAGCAGAGGTATGGGGCGATTAGGGCCTTTGTGGTATAGGCTAGAACCAAGATGCAGCATTCTCTGATCCGGAATATTTGACATTTTCTGTGGTGCTTTGAATAGGACCACCAAGGGAATGGACTGCTAGAGCTTCACCTCCGTTCAAATTGGATGACCACTGACCCGACGTTTGATTTGAAACAGAGGAGATTAATGACCGTTGACCCGACGTTAATCATATACAGCCTGCCATGGAATGAATCAATCAGAAGTTGGAGTAGATGATGAGAAAAGTTAATCCAGAAGGAAGAATCATCTCCGAAGTCTCAACGGTTCTCATACCATTGATTTCACACCTATTTAGTAACGTTTTATTTATTTATCTGTTTTGTGTGTTTCTTGTGATAACTATATTTTCTATCCGCCCGACTAAGGTCTGCAAGGTAACCATTGCTTGCTCAAACCAACAATCTCCATGGGATCGACCCTCACTCTCCTGAGGTATTACTTGGACAACCCGGTGCACTTACCGGTCTATCTGTGCGAATACTGCGGACCCAGTTTCACGCATCAGTCATCGTCCCCAGCAACCCCCTGCTGCATAATCTCTTGCGAGACCGTCTGCGAGCTGGGAATAGGAGTCACCAGAGGAGTCAACTGGGAAGATCCCTCAACACCAACCTCCAGAACATCAAGGAAAGCAGCCTTCAGTTGCCACAGAGTCGTCAATTCATCAGCCATTCCAACTACAATACAAAGCAAACAAGAAAAATGATAAGTTACAAGATCGGTTAACCAATAAGGGAAAAACTCAAAGAAAAACAAGAAGACCTACCAACATAAGATCTTCCCGCCTCGGGATCCCCCATCACGTCGCGAACGTTCAGTGGTCGGTCCCCAAATAGCACCCACAAGACGTCGATGATCTCCTTACTTTCTGGAGACAGCCCCTAATAAGTCACCCTCGTCATGTAGGAAGCCTCGGCCCCAAAATTCCAATAAGGGCAAATCAGGCGCTCCTCCTCCGGTGAAAGCCAAAAGGGGCGACAACCCTCAACAGGATGAACCTTAAAATACTCTGACTTGAACCCATGAAAAGAATCTTCGAACAAGTAAAAAATTTGGCGATTCGTCTGAGCTCGAGAAGAGATGTACCCTTTCCTATGTTTCCCTTCCTTATGCTGAATAGTCAACAAAAAGAGAAATGAGAAGACTTCAACCCGAGCTGGAATCTCCAAAAATTTACACACCAACTCGAATGACCAAATAGCCGCTTAGCTATTCGGATGTAGTTTAGAAGGGCCATTTGAAACTAAAAAAAGGCATCCGAATCCCTATCTTAGTAAACAATGGTACATGCACCCAAATCCAATCCAAGACATGAGGGGAATGCAAGTTGAGATAGCAGACCCTCTTGTTTTCGTTGGCGAGCACCAACTCGTACTGACCCGTTGCCTCACCACCTCCTAACACGGCTCCTTCATCACAAAGCCTCTGGAGGTCCTGCTCATCTAGTCGAGAAGGCATGCCCGAGACTTCAGACGTTACCCAATGGTAACGGTTCGGCACGCCCCCTACCAAAAAGATAGGACCCGGATTCTCCTGGACTCCCCTCCGTCGCACCATACCTATATCCAAATAGGTGCATCGTTGTCAGCCCACTACCTAGAAACACAGAAATAAAAAAATCTGCTACCCATATCAGACAACTACCAAAACCTCTGTTGAAAACCTAAAAGGCTACACCTAAAACGTAGTAACTGTCCCCTATATTTCCCTTCTTCGCCATGAAGCAAACAAACCAAAAAGGACAATGCAAGAAGTAGGAAACAAGTAAACAAAATCAAAGAGACGAGGAAGATGGAAGCACCAACCTAATTTCAGAAAGTAGTAGCAGAACGAAAGAAGAATCAAACGCGACGAAGCCCTTCAAGAAAATCAACCAACTAATGAAACAGAGCACTGGAGAAGGACGCAGGGAATGTTCGCACAGAAGTAGTTAAAATGGAGAAAGAAGGAAAAAAAGGGCGGTTATGGTAAGAAGACGAAGGGAATAAAAAGAAAAACCCCAAACATTTCAAATAGCAAAAGACAAAAGGGTAAAAAAGAAAATACGCAACCTCTCTCTTCTCATTAAGCATCATTATGACACCTTGAAAATCGCAACGGACAATAGAAAAAGCAACATGCAGGAGACAGGACGGCGGACGGTGAAGAGCCTCGCGGGTTCCCAAGGTCCTCAACAAACACGGCAATCACGCCACACCCTCCATGGCGTAAAACCCGTGAGACCCCATCACAACGAAACAAGCTTATTCAGCGATGAGACTAAGCAAGCATACTCTGCTGCTCAGGGACAACTGTTCCAGACTTGATCCTTGGGTCCCAAATTAGAGCATATACGACCCGGTTATCCGGCGGCCCAGAACGGCCTGGTAGCCGCAAACCCCTAACCAACACTCAAGTTCAAATATTTCTCTCATCTTAAACCGATAAAATAAGATAAGATAACAACACAAACTATATAAGGGAGCCAAAACCTCCCCCAAGTACGTTACACACATTTCTAACCCTCACATGTGCCTCTTAGATCCATTCTGACTTAGGCGTCGAAATGTCTTTGCAAGTACCACCTCTACCACTCCAAGAGATCTGACTCGTCATCACCAAAGCCAGCTAATCTCCATCCTATCTCAACTCGTATTAGTGACATCTTATATAAAAGCTAAATTCACCATTTATTCCATAAATTACTCATTTAATTTGATATTTGTAATCATATAATAATTATGCACTCATAAATCTAATTAAGTTTGTCATAAAAAAGAACACTGTTAATTTTTTAGTGAAGTTACATATATTTTCTTATTGATCAGAAATAAATTTACTCAAGTAATCTAATTAAGTTTGTCATACAAAAAAAAAACAATGTTAATTTTTTATTGAAGGTTATACATATTATTGATTAGGAGAAAAAATATTTATGGCTCTAATATATGTTGACTATATTGATAAATTTAACATGAATTATGCTCCTTTCTATATTAAATATATAAGTAGTGTTTATTTTTAAATTTTGTTTTTCTACAAATAAATATTCATTTAGAATTGATTGAACATCACTCCTTTTCTTTTGTCAGTTATATCTACTTATATATAGTCCTTATTAAGAGTACTCTAATCAATCTTAAAATAAGTGATGAGAGAGAACAAATGGATAAAATAAATAGAGAGAGACTCATTAATTACCGAGTTAAATTAGTATAGAAGTTAATTTTGTAATCCTTTTATAATTTCCATAATTCCAACAATTTAATTTTTTTAATTTAATTGAAAAAATTTTAAGATGAACACTTATTTGAGAGAGGAAAGAGTAACAACTTGTTTAGTTACTTTTTTATGTATTTAATTTGAATTATTTAATCTAACGTGCTTTTGGTAGTTACACATACATTATTTGATAATGAAAAATTGGACCCTTATTGATAAATTTCTAATAGCAAAAATGCTATTGTTAGTGTTTGCTGTGACTGTTTCATTCATTTTCTAAAGCAACTGATCTAATCCTAATAATCATGTTTAATTAAAACTAATGAATATATAATGCTCCAAACGATAAGAACATGATGCTATAAGGTACATGCACAATTATTTAATACGTAATGTCATTTTCCTATATTGATTATTTAATGACAAATCAATAATAATTGGTGATGTTTAATTGAATACTACATACTCCATATGACTATAATGCCCCACTTTTTATTGTTAATGTAAATGTTAATGTTGAATTAATATATATATTTGTGTATACGTAGCATAATTGTTGTTATAATTATATTTTGTTATTGTAAAATATAATAAGGTTTCAAAATATCTAATTACAAATTAAAATACTAAAATAATAGTTTAAATAATAACATATAATTTAAAATTTAATTTTTTATATTTCATATTTTAAAACCTTGACAATATAATTAAAATGTCTTTTTTTTTGTATATGTCGTTAAACAATCATTTAAAACTCAACTTTCATACAATTAACTCTCGACGATATTCATATTTGAAAAAATTCATTTAATTAGTGTAGTTATTATGAAAAAAAACTAAAGCTAATTTTAAAACAAGAAATACAAATAGATAGATAATATTCTTTCGAGTCGATTTTTAAGAAAGAACATCAATCTTATTTAAATTTGAAACTTGATCATTATAATGGATATCTAATATGAAGTTCTCAAATTGGCTATTAAGTATCGAAAGTTGAATAAAAAATTATTGTAGGGTCAAATTTAATAATTTAATGAGGGCAAATAAATATTATTATTATATACTACTCAATAAAATTTCAAATTGTAGTGGGGACACTTACCTCCACACCCTAAAAAGTGGATCCGTCCCTGCATGCAAAGCTTTAATAATGACGGTTTATAGCTAGTTATTAATGGATTGTTTTGTATTCAAAATGGAGTTTGAATCTTAGATTGTTTTATAGCAGGATTAACTCATTTACTCTATTAAATTCAAATTTTTGTGAGAATCAAATTGGTCAATAAATTGGTGAAATGACCGGTTCAATAATTTAGTGGTCTAACCATAATTCAATTGGAATTTAATTGATTTAATTCAATATAAAATAAAA
>NC_029793.2:9706582-9713406 GCF_000816755.2 Arachis ipaensis | reverse complement strand
ATCAATAGAGTTACATAGTTAATCAAATTGAAATTTTTTTTACAATTACAACAAGCAAAATTTATTCTATCCAACAATCAGAATCCAAAATATAAAAACAGCAAATCATAATCATTATAATTAATAAAATAAAAAGATAAATTGAACTACCGAAGAACTCATGAAAGAGGGAGAATAACATAATTAAACTGTGTCATTTTTCACGATGGCAGAGAGAGACGGCGAAGAGTCCACAACGACAAAGAAGAACGTTTGCACTTCGCCGTGAGCTCGACAGAGATTTGGGATAGAAAATAGAGATGGGCGAAGACGACGAGGACAGAGACGAGTTTAGGGAAGCCGACGACGACGAGGACTGAAATGGCTTGACGACACGACGAGGACAAAGACGGTGACGCCAACAACGAGCGAGCAGACCTGGCGATGCAAGGAGAAGGGATCCAAGAGAAGAAGAGGGGCGGCCAACTACAACGAGGACAGAGGCGCCGGGCTTGACAACACCACGAGGACAGAGAAGATGACATTGCTGCTGCTGATGGCGGCGCTGGAACTGAGTTAGGGTTTTCTTGGTTTTCTTCTGAAAGAGAGAGAGGGGCATTTAGTTAGGGTTTTAGAGATAGGGGGTAGTCGGGTAGGTTTTATGTGTGGGGGGAGGGGTTTGGTTTTTTATTTATTTATTTAAACTTTTGAAAACTATCAAAAAATTGACCGGGTCATCGGTTAACTGTTGGTTCAACCGATTTTTTTTATCTTTTTTTTGTTAGATGATTTTTTACATCAATCGAACCGGCCAAAAGATTGATTTTTTATTAATCCGGTCAAATTGGTCAATCCGATTTGATTTTTTGAACATTGATTATATTGATAGATTTTTGTCTCTAAAATTGTATTCATTTAAATTTTAGAATAAACAAACTGATTTTAATTAACCAAAAAATAATGAGTAAAATAGATTAATATGCAAATTAAAAAGTTAGTCCATTTAATTTTTTTAATTGAATAAATAAGTCGACTATTTTATTAACCTAAGTTGGTTAATTATATTTTGATTATTGTAACATGTTTATTTTTCACTGAGTTAATACTTAAAATGACCCTTAAAATTTAACCCCCCGATTTAAGTTAGCCTTCTAATTTTCAATTTACCCAAATTGTATCCTGAAACTTTAAGGCCAGACTCAAGTTGACCCCTCCGTCCATTTCCGTCACTAAAAATATGATGTGGTACGATTAAACAACGTCGTTTTGTTATTTGTGCCTAAACAACGTCGTTTTACTTCTCTCCCCCCTTCTCTTCTTCTTCGCACTACAAAGGAAACGGGAAATAGCGGCGCTTCTTCGAGTGATTTGCGGACCGCGAAATGGGATTCCAGCGGTTTGTTAAGCGTCGCCTATTAGGGGGTGGTTATATGATTTTGCGGCGGTTCTCAGGAACTGCTGGCACAACCGCCGCAAAACCCAAGATTAGCGTCGCAGTGTTTAGCGGCGGTTTAAAACCGCCGCGATCTGAAAATCTGTGATCCACACAAAATGTTCGGCGGTTTGAAACTGCTGCTGTTTAATGGCCACGGTTTAAAGACTAATGCATTTACCGGCGGTTTGAAAACGTTGCTGTTTAACGGCCAATGTTTTTTGAAATGTAAATGGCGGCGGTTTAAAACCGCCGCTATCTCCTAACCTGAATTTTCAAATTTCTAACGGCTAGTTCGCAACCGCCACTATTTTCCGGTTAAATAGCTGCAAAAATACTGTTTTGTACACTGGCAATCCACGCTGTTTTTTATTTCAATGTACATTTTTTTTCGTTTTTTTTATCGTTCTTAATATTAGTAAATTAAATTATTTAAAATCCCGAAAAATAAATTGCAGGGTAAATGACAATAGCAAAACCATTAATTTAATTAATATAATTATCCGAATATCAACAAAGTGTACTCCTTACTAAGAGTTGCATAATCAACAAAATAAAAATGTATATCTAAAAGAAGAAAAGGTTCCACAATCCTAAGATCTACTTTCTATTCTGTCCCTCCAACGCACTCATCCATCCGGCGACGTCTTATGGCAGCTTCCTACCTTGCCCTTAAAGTAGACATATCAAAGCATTCTCCATTGCCTGCATCCTGACCTTCCCAGCTGCTACTTCATCTTCCACTGCCTGTCTTTTGGTCTTCTCGGCTGCTACTTCATCCTCCACTGCCTGTCTTTTGGTCTTCTTGGCTGCTACTTAATCCTCCACTGCCTTCCTTTTCAATTTCTCTGTTGCCAACTCTGCTTGTAGTTCAAGCAGCACCCTTTGGGTCTCCTCCCTTTCAAATTAATGAGTAAATCTCCCATCTCCCTCTTCCTTCCTCCTCTTTTTCTCACCCTAGTTGCCAGCACAATCACCAAACAAAACTCCTCTCATTTAGCAACATGAATATTATCATACTTGAAAATTCCCTCTTGTAATAGTTAAATCCAAACCATGTCTAAATCTCCCACTACCCTCAATTATCCTTTTCCAACCCCATCACCCTCCACCACCACCCTCCTCACCTTCCCTTCATCCACCACTCCGTTGCCATCCCACCACCCCTTCTTCATTTTTCTCTTCTTTCACCTCCTTAGCTATAGAATACTGCAAAGAAAATTGGACCATCTATAGCTTCACTTGCTTGCTCAATTAGAAATTAAAGAGCTAAATTGAGTCAAGAATCAAATTTCAGGAATCATTTTAAATAGGAGTAAGTATTGTTTTGGTCCCTAACGTTTAGGATCCGAATCAAAACCGTCCCCAACATATTTTTTTATTTAGAATCGTCGTTAACGTTTTATTTTGTATTAAAATCGTCCTTTTGAATAAAATAATTTTTTAAAAGACAATAATACCCCCAACTGCACTACTGTTCATTTTGCATTCCCTACCACCACCGTTCATTCTGCATTCTCCACCACTGCCACCCCCCTTATTTCCACTATCAGCCATCCGTTCATTTTGCATTCCCCACCACCACCATTTATTCTACATTCTTCACCACCGTCACCCCCTTATTTCTACTATCAGTCATTTCTTTCCACAACAACAATAACAACAGAACATACATTCAAATTCAAGAATCCATTATCAACAATAACATAACATTCAAATCAATAATAACACAACATTCAACATTCAAAGAATATTCAAATGACATAATGGTGGTGCTACTGCCACCACCGTCAAAAGAAGAGAGAATGCAGAGGGGGAGATAGAGAGAGATCGAAATCGTCAATCAGAGAGAGAGAAAAGAGAAGCAGAGACTTAGAGAGAAGGAAGCATCGCCCGATCCTGCATAAGCAACTCGCGGAATGAAGACCTTATCCATCCCTAAGTTCTTCCTCCTTTCTCATCCTTCGCTACCGCTTTCCTCCAGAAGCTTCTACTCAGTAACTTCCTTGAGAAGCTTCTAGAAAAAATGTTTCCAGAACCGTCTTTCCTGGATCTGGTACTCTTGTGTGGCAATGGCTTAATGGCCTTGATTACAGTTTCCGAAGCTCTCTGTAGAACCGACAAAGAAGAAGAAGAAGAAGAAGAAGAAGAAGAAAGCTTGGAGAGAGAGAGAGAGAGAGAGATATTGCAGAGAAGGAGAAGCAGCACTGGTGTGGATCTAGAATCTCAGATCTATTTTTGGGAAGGAGGAGTTGGAAAAGAAAAGACTTGTTCTTTAATTTACATATGTTTCTTAGTAATTTTTTATTTTTGTCAAGGGTAAATGTGTCTTTTTATTAATAAAAAATGGTTTTAATAATAAATGAAACATTAAGAATATTTTAAATAATCCAAAATAAGATTAGGGACGATTTTGATTTTGACCCTAAACTTTAGGATCAAATCAATACTTATCCCTTTTAAATATTAGTTATTTTTCACCATTATTAATATTAGCACCTTCTTTTATTAGAACTTTGGTGCAATCACACACTTTAAGATATCTATAAGAGGAAAACGTGTTTAGAACTTTCTGGCTATAATGGATCTGTTTGGTAAATGTTGGATATGGTTTCCCATTTATGATAATTGGCTTCTTAGACTTGTTATATAAAAGAACCTTAACGTTATAGATATTGAATATGTATGACTCATCAAATGAGGAAACGAAAAGAGAGAGATAAAAAAGAAGAGACTAATAAGAGCTTTTTAAAAGAAATTAAACCATGCTAATTTATTGGTTTCAAATGGCACTCGGAAACCATAATTGTGGCGATATAATGTTATTATTGATGATTAACTATGGATGTATTAAGTGTGAGTTTGATATTATTATTGTTGTAAAGTGGCATTTAACTATTTATATTAAGTTTATGCTAACATTTGTGTGAGATAGAAATTTGACTAAAGACTAACAAGAATCATGTTTTTACAAGGGATTTTGTTGGTTATTAAAAAAGTTAGGAACCAAATTGACTTATTTAACCAAGTTTAAGGACAAAAATAACTATTAAGTCTAATTTAATGAGAATAGTCATTTTAATATACCAAAGATTCTAATTTTAACAAAATAAATTTTATATTAATTTAGTTTTGATAAAATCAATTTTCAAATTAAATATTTGCTCCATGTGATAAAATGACCTAATTATTAATTTATTACTTTAAATGATTAAGCTATTTTGTCAAAAACAAATGTGAAGTCAAAATGGCTATTTATCCCAAATTAATTTATTATTTTCTTCTTATTTTATAGATACTTCTATTTTATTTAATTGGAATAATTCTTATTTTGAAAGAAACAATATCTTTAGCTTAATTATTTTATACAAATACTGTTTCATTCAGAATTTTGTTTTGTACATTTTGCTGTGCATATATAGTATTCCAAAACATAATTGTGGCAGTGTATATTATTTTCTGGCAAATAATGAGTGATTAGATGCCACAACTGTTTTGTCTCTGTTCATATTCAGCCCCATATGTAACCAGAACTGGCTGCAGTAATATCATATATAATATCTTTCATTTTTTAAAAAATATAGAATCACAAATTGAATGTGATGTCATGATTAATTGCAAAACCCAATTCTTGTCATTTTCCCTTTATCTGAAGCTTTAATTTGTTCCATCAATTCTCTCACAAATTGAATATATATTCTTATTCGTATTTAAAAAGTTTAATTATTCTACCGATTTCTATAATTTTATCAAATTTTTAATTAGATCTTTATATTTTTTTCTTTTCAATTGAATCTCTATATTGTATCAGATTTTGTAGCTAAATCCCTACCATAACAAAAATGTTAAAATTAACAGAATATTCTACTAAACTATACAAAATATTCAGTCGAATGTTAGGTATATCCGTTTTGTTTCACGGAATATTTCGTCAATTCCAACATTTTTGTCACGACAGGGACTTAATTACAAAATCTGATATGATATAGGGACTCAATTAAAAAAAAGTATAAGAACCTCATTGAAAATTCAGTAAAATTATAAGGACCGACAGAGTAATTAAACCTATTTTAAATTTAATCTATCATTTTTTTCCATTAGTATTAGGTGAATTATTATAAATAATCTCTCTTACTTTTAAACACTCAATTAGTCCGAAAACATGGAGGGATCTATTTATATGGTGGTAGGACCGTGGCACATGCCCTAGCTAAATTTTTGTAGTTTTGGTTAGCAATTTATAATGATTTAATTAATTCTAATTTCTTAGTAGATTCTTCAACGTTGGAATGTATATCTTAATATTTACAATTTATGATTTTGATGAAAACTACATCTTAGAATGAATTGAGGCATATGAAGCCACGAAGGGAAGGAATAATTAATGATTAGTCCTTGATAATTATGGTGAGAAATTGCGTGTTAATGTGGTACTTCTTCAATTATAAATCACTAATAATATTATTAGCAAGATTACTTGTAATTTTGTTGGAACAAAAAATTAAATTAAGAGTAAGATGTATGTGTAATTTGTGAGATGCCATGTTTCAAAAATTGAAGTTTTGGTATCTATTTGGTTCTCTCTTGTTTCAGAGTGAACAAGAAGATACCCACAATAATTATTGAAGTTTTGAAAGAGAAGTCAAACCAGAATTATTATTGACAATATCTATATATCTATCATCATCTATTTGGATGAGGATTATATTCTCAATGATGCTTTCCAGCTATATATGTTGATTTAATCAATTAATTAATTAATTATATTTATCAATTAAAATCATAGTTGGATATGTAAAAATAAATATTTTTAAAATTAAAATATGAGTCTAATTTTGATATTATATTTTTATGTTGTTCTTTTCTTTAAACACTTTTTGTATATCATTTTATTTTTTTATTATTTTAAATTAAAAAAGTTACTTTTTAGTTTTTACGGAACACTATATTTCGATATATTTATCAACAACATATCAAGAATTTAAACTGACCATTTTTGTAAATGGTAGGAATATATTTGAATCATGCATACTAATGGTCAACATTTTTGTAGCAAAAAAAATGTAGTATCGTCATATTTACATTTATGTAATTAAAGATGATAAAAAAAATATATTTGTATCAGAATATTCCAACTTTGTATAAAACAGTATCGTCACGTTTATCCCATGAATAAGATTCAGGTGAAATTGTAGCTAATTATGATTAACTTTGTAACCAACTTGAACTTCAAAGGAAGAATATTCTGATCAGCTATAAAAGATCATACTCTGAATTTATAATAATGGCACCCAAAGAAATAATGCAAATAAGCAACCCTACCTCTTGGATCAAGGGAGAAGCGTTATATTAAATTTTGAAGAGGGACTAAAAATTAATTTGTAATAAAAGGAGATAAAAATGTAAGGAAACT
>NC_029793.2:9703585-9704780 GCF_000816755.2 Arachis ipaensis | reverse complement strand
AAGCATTATGAAAATTTAATTAAAATATATATAAAAATCTAATTAAAAATTTAGTAAAATTATAAAGATTAATAGAATAATCAAATTTTTTTATATAAATAGTTAATAAATTTGGGTGTTGATGTTTTTTAATTAATCACCTAGCATACGGTTAATGTTGGATTTTGTGAGTGAACTTATATGATACAAGATTTAGTCCATTTTGTTAATATTCCTTATTCCTAACAATATATAGTGCATAGATCCAACTGTCTATAATTCCAATACAAGACAAATTCTTTTCGGAAAAAAAAATGGATAAGACAAATTAATGTGAGATAGGACTAAATTAAATTAATCTATCTACTATTTTTATTGTCTAGTCTTTGAACAATTACTTTGCGCGTGTAAAAAATAAATATGATCAAAGTTAATAGGAAAAGTTTAATTAATTATTTTAAACTTTAATTTGATTGTAAAACATTTTATATGATTATTTTTATAAGGTCATCTATTTTATCTTAGTTAACCCACCGAAGTAGTTGAAATTTAGGGTCTAACATATATATGTAGACTATTTTAATTAGTGATTAAGACACAAAGCAAGAATTATATTCTACACAAACCCGTTTAATTTATTTTTCTATTCTTAATTAAAAACTACAATAATATAATACTCTATAGATAACACGGATTGAGATAGATTCCACTAAGAAACACTTGTAGGACAATGCACGTGTATCTTAGAGAGAGAGAGAGAAAAAGAGCTTGAGTACAAATTAAAGACTTGAATATAATGGACTACTATCTTTGAGAGAGAAAGTAGAGTGTGTATCACAACAAAAAGACTTGAATGGAATAGCTTAAGTCATGGGAAATCATAATTTGGAAGAAACATTCTCTTATATACATTGATTTTATATTATATTATATTTTTTGTTTAAGAGCATGTTTGATATTGGTGTTAATGGATTTTGTTCTTTTGAAGTAGAGTTTTTTATAAAGTGGATGAATTAAAAGGTCAATTTTTCACTAGTATTATTCTAAAAGGTTGGAATTGTGCAAAAATTATTTCTTTAATTACGCTTATTATTTTATGATTCACTTCATTATTTCATTAGAGCTGTCAAATCTATTGATAGTATTTTATTTGGATACCACATTATTATTTTGTTTAATTTAGCTAGCTAGACATATTATTAATTACTATTGTATT
>NC_029793.2:9700686-9703250 GCF_000816755.2 Arachis ipaensis | reverse complement strand
GAATATAGAATATAATGTAATAATATAAATATGTATGATGTAATTTAAAATTCTATTTTTTTAGCCCTGTTTTTAAAAATTTTTATTCCATTTCTTGATACAAATTGGTATCAATCACTTAAAAGGTATATTTGTTTTATATCTATTATCAATAATTTACAAAGGTAGAGTAACAATTTTTTTATTAATAATATAAATTACTTGCAATCAAGGCGGTTAGGATAAAAAATTAATATAAAATTCAAAGGGTAAACTAAAAATATAAAAATAATAGAACAAATAAGTCTTAACAAAATAAAGTATGAGATTAAGAATAATATTTTTCAAGACTTATTATAAACCCAATAATGGTGCAGTTTTTCAAAACTTTATTTGGTTATTCTTTTTCAAAAGTCAATAAACAAAAATATTATGAACACACAAAAATAGACTATATTATAATATTTGTGTTAATTTTGTTCAGAAAGTTATGAATAGTACCTTTAATTTTTCCTACTATTTCTTTAACCTACCTTATCTTATATATTATTCTTTAAAAAAAATAATTAATATAAAAGACAGTACAAAGACATGTTAGTGTGGCGTGGATCCTTCTTTATTGTTGTTGTGTGTAAGGGTCACATGGCATAGAATTTCAAATATTATAGAAAAAGAAAACAAACAAAACCCAAAAACAGTGATCCCTTGATTCCGATTCCAATTCCAAACCCAATTACCAAAAGAAGAAGCAAAGATCAGAAATTATTGAATATGGAAGGAGTAGTAGGAGAGAGAGGAAGTAATAGAAGTAGTAGTAGTAATGATCCCATTATTATTCCAAATAATAATAATTATGATCTCCAAATCTCATTCACAAACACAATGGGTTTTGTTCATTTTGAAGATCACAACCAAGTTCTTAGCTTCTTGACACCTTCTCTTGCCGCTCCTCCAACTCTTTCTCATCACTCTCTAGAAGATGTTCGCGGCGGCAGTAATAGTGCTACTAATACAATTATTGCCGCCGCTACAACTTCTACAGCCACAGCCACAACCACAGTCGGGTTCGGCCATGACGAGCTTGTTCCAAGAGCTACTTGGAAAAACGATGACCAGGTGGTGGATCTATATATATAACCATGATTTTTTATTTTTTTTATTTTTTTATTTTTAGGTTATGGAAGAGAGAAAAGAAAAAAGAGAGAAGAAACACAATACAAAGATTAATTAAAGAAAGGCAGAAAAAGAAAAGAAAACATTACAAATTATAATGTTCAAAATTAATAATTAATAATTTTGGTTATATCTTTGTTGTTGTTGTTGTTGTGTCCTTATCAATTTTAGGGTATTGTTTATATATATATAGATATATTCTCGATGGATTTATTAGTATATATTATATGATCGATCACTTATATGTTAATTAAGATGACGATGATGTTAATTTTTCAGGTTAGAAGCATGGATCCGAAGGGTATGAATAATAAGAATGATGAAAATTGCACTGGAAATAGTAGTGATGGAAACAACTCATCATGGTAAATTTATATCTTCTTTTATTTGAAACTGAAAAGGTTTTAATATCTCTCTTTCTCTTTCTCTTTCTTTGTTAAGTGCATGCACGTAAACACACACAATGATTCCAAACAAAGAAGATATTATTCTTTTTAGGCTTCTGAGAATTGAAGAATCTGAAGAAGAAGAAGAAGAAGATAGAGTCTATGGTTTCTAGTTTATGGAAGCTAAGGGACTATGCTTCTTTAATTTCTTTAATTTTAATTTCCCTTTTTTTTTCCTTCTAAGAGGTTTGTTTTTTTATACTCCAAATTATTGTAACCAATATTAATTATCACTTGTTTCTTCCACTACACTTACTATATATTCTCTATATCTATAATACCCTTCTTTTTTTTTTTTTTGCTATTTTTCTTTTTAAAGCAATTTTTTTTTTCTTTTCTTGTTCATATGGAAGGTATTTCATTTTCATTATAATCACCTTCTTTTTTTGAAGGACACAATATCATCGTTTAATGATCTATGTAATCGACTTCACTCTAATTACTGATTAAGTTGCTATTACTTGTTCTAATATTGTGATTTTTGCCCTTGTTAATGATGTTCTTAAGGATGATTAGATGATCATATTTAGATATATAGTATGTGCATGGAGCAGTTAATTAATTAATTAAGAAGATTATATTATTAGAGATGTTATTAATTAAGATTGTTTTGTATATGAGATGGTAGGTGGAGGAATGGAGGGTCAGAAAAGGGGAAGGTGAAAGTGAGGAGGAAGTTGAGAGAACCAAGGTTTTGTTTCCAAACAAGAAGTGATGTTGATGTTCTTGATGATGGTTACAAATGGAGAAAGTATGGCCAGAAAGTTGTCAAGAATAGCCTTCATCCAAGGTACATTTTCATTCTTTTATTTAATCATTTCATTATTTAAGGATAAACTATCTTTTTAATTTATCTTTAATGTTTCTCATTTTTTTTAAATACTTTTAATGTTTAATTGTATTTAGTTTTATTTCTAATTTTTTTGGTTTGTATTAAAATTATTTCTGAATGTTAATTAACTCTCT
>NC_029793.2:9699775-9700309 GCF_000816755.2 Arachis ipaensis | reverse complement strand
GAGACAAAATTAAAAATATTTAAAATAAAATTAAATATTAAAAATATTTTAAAAAAATTATAAATTTTAAGAATAAAAAGTATATTTTATTTATTATTTAATTTCTTTCTCTTGCTTCTATGCTATAAAAATGATTCAAATTCATGTATGTTAATTGAATTTCATGTGAGAAATTAAACACTTCTTGAGTTCTTGTTTTTAGAATCCCTCCATTAATGAATGATATAATTTAATTTATTTTTTTTTTAAATCTCTATCATGAAATGCAAATGTTAAATCTATAAAAGAATGAGCGCACTTGCTACATCATAGGCATTAAACACGATGAAATGAAGGTAAAATGTCTATTTTTTGGGGGGAAAAAACAATTGTGTCGGTAATGAATAATAATAATGATCATGTGGATAAATAGTTTGTTAATTGTAATTAATAAACTTTTGTATATATAACACTTATATAAAGTTAAAATCTCATATTTATGATATCCCTTTCTCTTAAATATTTTTTAAAAATAATAGTTTTATTATATAGAGA
>NC_029793.2:9699249-9699751 GCF_000816755.2 Arachis ipaensis | reverse complement strand
CATAATTAAAACTGAACCTAAGGCTTATATTCTCAGATGCATATTGATTATTTTTGGGAAAGAAAAAAGAGGAAAAGACATATTGGAGAGAATATAGGCACTGCTATATATACATTATCATTATATTTTTGACTACCTTCAATTCCCCTTTTTATTATTTCTTCCTCAATTTCCAAAGACCCAACTAATCTAAGCTAAGTCTCATGCTAAATTATCAATAATGTTTTGAAAGAAATAAAAAATCAGTCAAACTATAGAAATTATTTTTATATGAAGATGAAAATGGTATTTTGATTTATTATTGATATTTGAAGTGTATTACAATATTGTGGATATACAGAAAATATGTCCAACACGTATTCTACGTGTTAGCCAAAATATTGACACGTGTCTAACACGCACCCATCCTGTGTGTTAGTTCTCCACCTACAAAATTTATTTGCCTGTAAGTTTTTCAAATATTCTAATTTTTAACAAAAATTACTAATATTTTTTTCATATA
>NC_029793.2:9695961-9699241 GCF_000816755.2 Arachis ipaensis | reverse complement strand
TATGTGAGGTTTTGAAACTGAAAAAGGCTTCACTTACATTAATTAGTATTTACTAATCTTAGCTTTAATTTAAAGTAAATAAATAATTTCAGAAGTTTAATAATAATTAACGTATGCTATTTATATATACAATGTTGGCAATCTTTTGAGCTTCAAATTACCAATCCATTATTAAGTGTATGTAGCTAACATTAACTAATTAGTGGAAGCGAGCACCAAATTGAGTAAATATAGTGCGTGAGTTGCAATAAGTTGATCTTATTAACACAAAAACTGAACAATATTTAGATGTAAACAGATTTTTCTATGACTTTAATGCATCTGTTTATACTATTAGTTAAATTCATGAGTTGTCACATCTTTTTATTTATGATTTCTATACTTATTATGAGATTAGGTTAAATGTTATGCTTAGCTAAATGAAAAATAACTAAGTTGAGTTGGTTTAGTAGTTAATTTACTAGTTCGCTTAAGTAAGTGTTGGGATTCAAATCCTTCATTGTGCATATAGCAATCCATTGGTTAGTGACAAACCTTTAAATGGAGCTCCGATCTGCGACGAATTAGTTCTTGACATGTCGGGTTGAAAATATTATGGGAAATTAAAAAAAATAAATTTTTATGTGTCTCTTTCTTTTTTTTTAATAGGTTTTTACTGTGCTAATAAACTATTGGACCAATTTAATTAAATTTAATTACCAAAATAACTACATATAAATAGTGTCTTTTATATATATAAAATGTTGTATGGTTTAACCAAAATGACATATACAAGTATTCATTATTTATATATGCTCAAATAAATCAGAAAATGGAAGTCATTAAAAAAATCCACGTGTTTTGAATGTTTGAAGTTTAAAAATGTTCCACCAAAAATGAGAAAATAACTTAAATATGTTATCAAATTGAAAAATATTGTGAACATTTTATTTTGTTCCTTAGCTTACTAAAAAAAATTGAGATGGGTCCAAATATTTCAAAAACATTTTGGTTTAAGTCCCAATTATTGATCAATTCTTTTGTTTGGTTTTGATTCCATCCACGAAGGTAATATATTTATTTTAAGTTTCCCAAAATTTTTAATTTAGCTTAAAACACTTCAATAATATTTCAAACTTCTTGAAACCAATTGAAAAAGTGTATCAAAATAAGAATTCACAATATTTTATCCAGAAAATAATTTTAAAAAAATTTCATTGGACAATTTTAATTTAACAGTATTTGATTATTTAATTAATTAACTCCACATTTAAGTTCTTTAAGAACTAAATAATATTTTGGTCCTGTGAATTTTGGTTTATATATAATCTAGGAAGTGGAATCAAGTTTATAATAGGCATATATTATTATTACATGTAACTATTTCTAGAGGAAATTAAGGGAATAAAACAAACCAAACCCAGAATAAATTAAAAAAAATATAGGTAAACAATTAGTTTAATAAATAATGCATGCATACGGTAATTAATCTCCCTCTTCCACTTGTGATTCTCGTGATTTCTGAAGTGTAGTGTGTTTTTTATTTTATTTGGTCAATATTAAAGTCTATTATTCACATTATTTACGAAAATTATTGTCTACCTAACAAAACCCTAAATTAAAAGAATCAAACTTTCTTAAGATGTTGTATGTGACTACCTTAATTACATAAATTTTCTTATCTTACCATTTTCAAAATTCCAAGCCAGAAGTTAAACTCAAATTTTCATATTACGTGTGCTAGCTTTGTTATTATATCAACTTAAATTATATATATATTATTAAACAAGTTTTGTAGATTTATTTAGTTGAGAAACTACAGATGACTACAAAACTTTAACAAATTGCTTTAATTTGTAGAATATAATAAAAGAATTATAATGTCTTTACCTAATAAAAAGGATAATTAAATTAAATTTTTGAAATGATTTTGGTTTTCTTATACGCTTTAGAGCTCTAAGTTAACTTGTCATTTTCATTTATCATAATTATTAAGTAATGATTAAATATATGACTGATGAGATTGATGACTAGTTAATTACTATTTAGATCATTGAATCATATCATATATAAGTTAGAAATTTATTAATTAAAAACTTGGGCTTCCAAATATATATGTTCATTCTTATTACTTGAAGAAAAGATTCAATCAATAATTTATAATTTTCATGAAATATTTAATAGAAGATTTGTATTCAGTTTGTGTTTTTATTTTTATTATTTTTTATTTTTTAGTATTTTATGAAGAAAAAAAGAAAAATAAAAATAGAAAGATTCGGTTTTATTTTTTTAACAAAAATCAAGAAAAAATACTAAAAATGAAAAAATAAAAATAATAGATGTGAAAGCATGCTAAACTATATATATATATATAAAATACATTATATTAATATGATGAAATCTAAAGTTACTTAGATTGAAGGAAACTAATAATATAGAGTTAGAAATTAAAATGTTAATAATGTTGCTTGCATGGCAATATAAAGATGAACCAATGCAAAGTAATTTAAGTTGTTTATCCATTACCATAAACTTAAGAAAGTGCTTTTCTATCTATATATATTGATTTCAGTTAAAGACCATAATTACTGAATTGTACTTAAAGGTATGTACTTAAATAAAAGTGGTGTTAGGAAGATGAAAAGTTTTTAGGAGAAGACCAATATTAGTAACATAGTTATACATTAAACAATGATATTGATGATGAGACTATATGTTTGTTTAACAATAGAAATCTAAACTTTTCATCATCATGAAGGGATGTATCAGTACCAAACTTGATTAAACACTTTTTGTTCGTTTTTGTAATGAATATAAGATTTTTTTATATATGACAATTTTGCCCTTTCTAGTAAGCACCCCACGTGGATTTTAGATTAAGTGGATGGGAGGATGATATATATTTTTAGAGAAAATTATAATATATAAATTTTTTTTATCTTCAATTTTAGGTTAAGAATTTTTTTTTCATATGAATATTTTAAATATATTATGTGCGAGTTATTCATATTGTTCAATTTATTCGGTCAAATTATATACTTATGTTTATAGTACATAGTCAAATAATCGATTGGGTTGATTGAGTGGGTTAATTGATCCGATTGCTTAAATAAGTGTTTGAAAATTCGAATATCATTTTGTATATACAATAACTTATTAATTAATGACAAATTTTTAAATGGAGTTCAGATCTACGACAGATTTATTCTTAACCTATTAGATTGGAGAATATCATAAGAAACAAAAAAAATACATTATCAAAATAGTTTTATAAAAAACTTTAAATTAGCAATATATAAAT
>NC_029793.2:9695491-9695863 GCF_000816755.2 Arachis ipaensis | reverse complement strand
TCAAACAGTTAACGAGTCTTAGATCATCGAAAAAATAAAGCGTCGATTAGTCAAAACCGTCGCAAAATCATTTGAGTCAAATCTTTATCTATCTAAGTAGCTAGGTGACTTATTTCACCATTTAAAAATAATTTTTTTTCTTAAAGTGCTGTAAAAAATAAAATAAATAAATGTGATGTATATGTGATGTGAATTTTGTGATTGATATTGTGGCAGAAGCTACTACCGTTGCACACATAACAATTGTAGGGTGAAGAAAAGAGTTGAAAGGCTTTCTGAAGATTGTAGAATGGTTATTACAACCTATGAAGGTAGACACAATCACTCTCCATGTGATGATTCTAATTCTTCTGAACATGAATGTTTCACCTC
>NC_029793.2:9693489-9694997 GCF_000816755.2 Arachis ipaensis | reverse complement strand
TTATTAATAATAATGTAATAATTATAATTAGCTGTGACAATATAGATTATGTATTTTATATGCATGTAATTGTTATAAGTATATAGTTAGGGTTCAGCTTCTGTTTCTAGAATGAATGAATTAACTCATCAGTTGTTGTTTATGTTGTTTATAAAGAGGTTCTCCTTTTTGTATCCATGTTTTAATTTTATTTATTTATTTATTTATGGAATATTATGACGATTATTCTTTTTCTTATTCTTCTGTTATTATAATATAAGACAATCTAGATAGATTTTTTTACTTTCAATATTTGAAAAAGATACAATAATTTTACAACATTATTTCTTTTGTCATTTTAAGTCTTTTATTCGTTCTACTATCTTCTTAAAAATAAGAATTTATTAAATGATCTTATGATAATTATTTCTAACTTCATTATATGAAACAAATATATAATGGATGAGAGTTATAAAAATAAATAAATAGGCACTAACTGCCTATTTATATTAAATGTGTCTAATAATTATATATAAATATGAAGTCAAGATGATACATTTCATATATTTAACTATGAAGTTTTTTATTTTTTAAAATATCGTATTTTTAAAAAAACATTTTGTAAAAAAATTATGCAACAAATTAAACCTCACATATCACCGTTATATATATGTAGGGAGCCACTAAGATAAAGATATTTAAAACATCTTTTTTTAAAGATGTTTTCTAATAATTAAAATTTAACACATATAATCAATTAAACTGTGTTATTTTTATCAAAATTAGGTTAGACAAATTAATTTGACCAAAAAAATAGTGAATTTTTTTTTTGGTGACGCTCGGGACATCGTCTACTCCAACTCGGTAACTTACGACCAGGCGAGACCTCCCCCTCATCAACCAGGATACTAATCCGAACCGTCCGGTACCCGACCTACCGACATAAATATATATATAAAATAAGAGTATTTTAGTCATTTTCTATAATAAAAGTATCGTAGTCATTTTTCATAAAAAATAATAATAATTTAAACCGATTCAAAATTTGATTCACCATTTTTTCGGTCAAATTAATTTGTCTAGTCTAATTTTGATAAAAATAACACAATTTAATCGATTATACGTGTTAAATTTTAATTATTAGAAATCATATTTAAAAAAAATATATTTTAAACGTCTTTATCTGAATGGTTTCTTTATATGTATATCTCACGCTCACTCTCTTTGTGCGACCTTTAAGAAAGAGACTATGTCATTTGAATTATAGTTCACTTCTTTTGTTTAGATTCTACCCTTTACTTAGATTAATATTTGGCACAAATAAAGCAAAGATTCCGATGAAAATCTATAAAATTTATGAGTCTCGTGACAAAATTTTATTGCAATAATTAAATTAATATCGATCTAAAAAAGAAAAATATCCAAGAACGAAATTAAATAAAATATTAGAGAGACATCATAAATTAATTTTACAATGAAACAAAATTAAAATAAAAATTTTAAAAGAGACTAAACTAAAATTCATATAT
>NC_029793.2:9683219-9692590 GCF_000816755.2 Arachis ipaensis | reverse complement strand
ATTTATTAAAAAAAGTTAAAAATTAATATTTAATTTTAAAATATAAAAATAAATAATTATTAATATTTAAAAGATATTACAAAAATAAATTAAATAAAAATTAGACACTAAATTATAAGCACCATAGAATTTATTATCAAATAAATCGACGCTATTTTTTTTTGGCAGTAGTAATGTGCGTCTATTAATAACATGGGCCAAGATCCTATGGGCCAAGGTCCTGAAGAATCCTACGATTCTAACACCAAAAGAGAAAAGGCCATAAAAGGATGCACATGCATTACTTGGGTTTTTGTTTTTTAATTTCTTGATGATCATATCTTTGCCGCACGTGCATCGCACTGTCACAAAATACTGTGGGACAGGTCGCTTGCTTCACCTTGAATATTCTTTAAAATTATTAAATTGATTAACTATTAACTTTGACACTACTTGTTGGATTGTCGTCGGAAGTTCTTGATTATTGGAGAGATTTTGATGAGAAATCAAATGAGATAAAATAAAATGAGAAGACACCACACCCAATTCAAAATCTTAAGATAGTAAGTTAATGGGTCTCTCATCTTATAAACCTCTCAATCTTCCTTACTTTTTTTTAATGTAGGACTAATTTTATACACCTCACACTTGCAACATTAATAATATTATGAAATCAACAGGTATTAATTAACTAGGTGATTTTCTATGTACTAATTAACTATTTATCTCCTATGTATTAGGAATTCATCCCACAAAATTTACCCCTACATATTTTGAATTTTAAAAAAATAAAAATAAAATTTAAATGAATTCATCTCCTGTAATTTGTTTAAAATAAAAATTGAAAAGTGAATTTATTCCTGCAAATTTTTATAAAACTAAAAATAAATAATAATCAATTTGTATATGTAGAATTTGTCGCCGTATTCAGCCAGAAAAATCACCTCCAAAAGCTATATTTTAGCATTTCATAAAATTCTTTATCATATCAATTTTTCTTTTACCTGCATGACTTGATTGACTTTAAGGTAGTAAATTCGTAGTTTTTATGTTGACTCGAAAGGTCGATGTAAAATCGTAATTCGTAAAATCGTAAGACAAAACGTAAATATAATTCGTAAATTTTGTAAGTCTCAAATAAATAAAATCAGTGAAATCACACATAATTCACAAATCATAATCAGTCACAACTCTTCACAACTCAAGTTCATACAATAACACTAAATTAAATCCAAATAACAAATAAAACACCCAAATTGTTAGATGACATTCTTAATTCTAAATATATATCCTAACAACATATTAGATTCAGAACCTAAGCGGCTAAGCCCACAGCAAAAAAAAAATTGTTTTTTTAATTTAGAACAAAACAAAATAGAACAAATTAAAAAAAAATTACAGAGCAGAACATATGTATGCTATATCATATACGCTTAATGGCTATAATATATGCTAGCAAACCAGATTAATAACTAAGCAAAGAAAATTGAAAAAATTAATAGAATTCGTTTAAATTAAACACAACAAAGCTAACACAAACACCACAAACACAAACACAAAAAAAAAATGAGGAGGAGGAGGCTAATAGTGAAGCAGTCAGCGACATCCAGCAATCCGAAAAGAAGAGGAGAGCTGCAGCAGCATGACCAAACCACCCATGGTGCTTGAGTGATGGTGAAAGGGCAGCAGTGTAACCAAGCTACACCGATGCTGCTTTAGCAGTGACAAAAGGAGAAGAGAGGGTTGAAAGAAGAGAACGAGAAACATAGAGAATTGACACATCAACCACCACCACTAGTACCCATACTTTGATTTCGGAATTGAGAAGAAGAGAAAGGCTTCAGATGCAGAACGGGAGAGAGAGGGGATAGGGAAACCTAGGGTTCCAATCCTTCTTAAACACAAATTGGGGCTTGAGCTTGGGCTTGGGTTCGGGTTGGGTGCTTACTGGGCTGTGCAAAACTGAAGTTATGGACCAATTTTCTTCATGAGACGTGGATCGTCGGAAAACTCTCGCTTCCAACGAGTCTGCGATTTTCCTCGGCGTTTCTGCACGGTTGCAACTCCACCAACACAGATAGCAGAAGCGCGACGGAAAGATGGACCAGAAGCGTAGAATCGTGCGCTTTTGCGAGTAAAAACGCGATTTTGTCTACCTTGATTTGACTTCTCCAAAAACCATAACACTTAAAATAATTCATATATGACATATATAGAATGAGAAAGTATAGGGAGTTTAGGGTTTAGGGAGTTAATGGAGTATTTGTACAATATGTACAATGGAGGTTTAGGGATGTTCGATTCGGTAGGATATCAGATGTTTATTATCCCTAGTATCTGGATGGTTATTCTGGATAGTATGGGTGTATTGTATTTGATAAATTAGTAGTATTCTATCCTGGATATTATTTTTTAACTCATATTGGGCCAAATAAATAGCCCATTATACACATTGTATAAATACTCTATTGGTTCTTTAACAGGATTCATATAGAATATTAGATCATCAAAAAAATATTACTACCAACAAGTTATAGTTCAAATGACATAGTCTCTTATCCTCTAATTTCGAGTTCAATCTCATTTCTAATTTGAAAAAAAATAACTAAATTATCTAGTATAATATATGTATAATAATATCATTATTATTAGAAAAAAATAAAATAAATATAACTCAATTATTTCAATTTCTATAATGGGCATATAATAACCCCTCCCCCCTCTCTCAATCATAGTGATTAAGTTGTATATATTTGGTTCACCATGTTGCAACTATTATATACCTACTACTTCAGTCGCTCATCATATTCTTAAGAAATGTTACAACCTTTAGTATTATCATCACTAAAATAATTAGAAGCCGCAATATAGCCATTGTTTTGCTGCTCCTCACATGGACGAAGAGGAGGATAACCCGAAGTATTCGCCGCCATGCTGCGACCGCCCGGAGGAAAAGGGCACGGCGGAAGCATAGGATATTGCGCATGCCCTAAAGAGCTTCCCATGCCGGCCGGGTTTCCCGGAGGAAAATATGGCGGCGGATAACAAGAGAATGTAGGCATGCCGCCGGGACAGCCAGATGACAAAGGACAATTTGGGATATTTACAACAATTTCAGGCATATTTTTAGAAGAAAGTTCTATTTCTTCTTCTTTATCTTCGTCGTGACAATGTCCTTCTTTCTTTTTACCCTTTTTCCATGGGTTGACTTTTTCCCACAATGCCTTTGCCTTGTTCTTGGTGGAATTGCATGATTTATGTCCTCCCATTGTTCTATTATATATAATCCAAAGTAAATGGGTCACAAATCGTTTATTTCAGTGAATAAGCATATATCTATTTTTGCATTATACAAAACTTCATTATTTATTTATTTAAAATAATGGGAATAATAAATTAAAAATAATTGAATTTTAGATTTTTTATCTTAACAACTCTGATATTATTTTAAAAAGTTAACTAGTATTCAGCATATTTTTTGTAGCGTGCATAATGACAATTATATCTAAAATTGACAAATTTTTATATATGTTTCTAAGTGTTTTTATTTTAATTGCAATTATTGATAATAATGGTGATTACTTTAATTTTTAAACTAATAGTGGACAATAAAATACAACAATCTCCATTATAAGGAGAAATTAGGAGATAAAATATGTTAGACAAAAGAAATGAGTAGTGAATAATTAAGACACGAGAGTAAATTAAGTGTAAACAGCAAAGAAAAAGGCCCATAAATCATCATAAAGGGATAAAAATAAATTTTAACTTAAAAACCAAATTTAATTTGGGGACGAATATCAAGCAACCCATTTAGAATGCTGTTAATTTTCATAAATTTAATTTTAGTTACAATCATGCAAATATTCATTCATCTTTTGCAAGTTAATATATAGTAGCGATACACTATCAATTTGTTAAAGATATTCTACACGTACATTTAATTATATATTATTATATAAAAAACTATATTTTATAAATATAAATAATGGTCATTAAAAAATAATTAAATAATTACGTAATATATATATATGGCTTAACTATAGAAATTATTCACTTGTCTAATTAATATTAAGAGAAAAAGACAAATAGGTTTTTGACCTTTTGCTCCGCAAACATTTTCGTCCCTAACCATTGAAAAATACTTTTAAGTCCCTGACCTTCACAAAATTTGGACAGATCAATCTCTGACGGAGGCATTTGGACGGATCAGTCCTTGACGGAGGCATTTGGAAGGAGGGACTGATCCGTCCAAATTTTGTGAAGGTCAAAGATTTAAAAGTATTTTTCAATGGTCAGGAACAAAAATGTTCGCAGAACAAAAGGTCAGAGACCTATTTATCTTTTTCTCTAATATTAAAGACAATTTGCTTACACTGGTTTTATATCCTACGAGAATTATACGTGACATTTAGTTTACGAAGGATTGTTCAGATTATATATTTGCAAAAATTTAATTAAAAAATAAAATTTTATATATATATTATTAGTTTAAACTTTAAATTTTTAGAAGAAGTGATTTTATTTCCAAAAAAAAATATATAGCATAAGACAAATAAAAAAATATGAGTTTATAAAAGAAAAAAATAGATTGATACGAAAATACTGTTTTTATAATTTGATTTAAAAGTTTAAATAAAAAATTCTAAAAACTCAAACAATTCAACTCTTCCAAATCTTATTGCTAATTTTCTGTCATGTAACTATAAGAAAAATTGCTTGCTTCCAAAACAAAATATATGAACATTCATAAACAGTAAAAATCATAGAGTTATAAGAATCTTGCCTTAGAAATAGTGAACAACTTCGCTCCTGTGTTTTTCTGACTTTTGCTCTTCTTCTATATATGATATATGATTCTATCTAAATTAAAGTGCAAGCAAATTCAAATTCTCGTTTTCAATGCTAAATTTGATATTTATAATCTTCAGGGTTTTATTTTAAATGGAAATTATCAATAATTATAGACTAAATTTATTTATTTTTATCATAAATCACCATATTATTGAGACATTATTGCCTATGATTACTTTGGGATATTCTTTTATCGAAATCTTTAACACACCGTTGTATTTTTCTGCCAAATTTGACGTAATAAAATCCCCTCCTAATGCTAAGAAAAAAAAAAAAAAACAACAAGCACTTGTCTTATTTTAATTATTTAGTATTTATTAATTATTGTAATAATTAATAAATATTAAATAAAATAAATTATGGCTATTTTTAATTAATTTTCTTTAATTATTAAACATTCTCGTAAAACCACAAATGTATCATTTATTTCTAAATCAAATCACCGTAAAAAATTATCAGTAATTCGATGATAAATATAATTATTAGACAATCATGCGTATAAGTTTATATTTCACATGTTGTTTTATTAATAACATTAATTTGATTCCATTAAAAAAAAGGGTATTAGGTAATGATGACATCCGTGTCAAAAATAATAACAACATCCGTGTAAAAGGAAAAAAAAAAATGTAACTATTATTAAGTAAATATCTTTANNNTTTATGATATAATTTAAATTTATTTTTTAAAATTTGGGTAAATGGACAAAAATATATATCGAAAGAATAAGTTTTTATATTTAAGTCCTAACCAAGTCGAACCAAGTATTTTAAAATCACGCGCACAAGTTTATTATCGTCGCTTCTTTATTTTCTTTTTCTTCTTCTTCTTTTTTCAAATTTGCGCACGCAGATTTAGGGAGCTAAATTCATCGGGTTAGCCCGTTTACCCATTTTAAATGGATAGACTTTATCTCTAAAATTAAGCCCGTTTAAATTTCGGGTTAAACAGGCTGAGTCCGATTAACCTAAAAAAATGACGGGTTAAACGGGCTAGCCCGCGGGCTAAACGGGTGACCCGTTTAATTTTTTTTTAACATTTTTTAAAAAAAGTTGCACTTTTAACTGGTATTTCTCCCGATCCGACCCGAAAATTCGATCCATCAACTAAAAAAATATTATTGTTTAAAGGTTTTTGACTTAAAAGTGGTATTTTTTGTCAAAATATTTTTCAAAAAATAAAATAAAAGAATAAATGGACTGGCCTGTTTAACCCATAGGGCTGACCATAAACGGTCCGGGCTAAAAAATTGTGGCCCGTGAATAAAACGGGCTTAAACGGGTCAGTCCATTTATCCTGCGGGCTTAATGGGCCGAGCTAGCTCGTTTGACAACCTACGCAGATTTTTCTTCTTCCCTCCTCCTCCTCCTCCTCCTTCTCTAATACTGCGTCTTCTGCTTCTTCTTTTCCATTTTTGTTATCTTTCTCTTTCGTTATCGTCATCACTAACAACACAAATATTTTGCTAACATCTTTATTGGTTATAATTTTTTCTAGTGCCATTATTAAATAATTTTGATGTGTTTTTGTTGATAATTGAGTTTTTTACTGTTTGTTCAAATCTGAACTAATTTTGGTTTATTTGTGAATTAACTGAGGTTCACTTACATACTGTTAAGTATTGATCAAATTTTTTCTCATCTCCTCCTTCTCCACTAATGAAACTGGTTTTTGTTGGATTTTGGCCAATTTGATTAAATTTGGTTGTCAAAAAGACTTGGAAGTGTAACAGCTCTCATATAAAAAATATTTGATAACAAAAAAAATTAGTTAAAAACAGTTAGAACTTACTTTATTTAGCATTAATTAATTATTATAACAATTAATGAATATACTAAATAAGATAAGTTTTGATTTTTTTTTGTCTCTCTAATATTACCAAATATATATAAAAGAGTTTGAAGTGGATAAAAGTATACACCCACTACAACATTTTCAAGTTGAGGCAACATTTAAAAAGTGTTGCCTAAAGGCTGACAAAAAGTTGCTTTTGATCAATGGCAACACTTTTGGGCCTAAGGCAACGTTTTTTGTCGGCGTTGCATATGTAGCCGTTGCCTTAGATTAAGGCAACACTTTTTTGTTTCAAAAGCAACGCTTTTGAGAGCAACACTTGGTAAGTGTTTCCTTTGGTTGAAAACAACAACACTTCAAATGTGTGTTTGAGACAACACTTTTGTAGTGTTGTCTCTTCTCTCGTATTTTGGTCACTACTAAAAAGTGTTGCCTATTTGCAATAAAATGCAACTCTTTTACGTGTTGCTTATAAGTTGGAATTTGCAATCCTTTGAAGTGTTGTCTATTTGCAATAAAATGCAACTCTTTTACGTGTTGCTTATATAAGTTGGAATTTGCAATCTTTTGAAATGTTGCCTATTAGTTTTGAATATACAACCCTTTAAAGTATTGCCTTTTCTTTTGGATATGCAACCTATACAAGTGTTGCATTTTCTTTTGGATATGCAACCTATACAAATGTTGTTTTTTCTTTTGGATATGCAACCATACAAGTATTGTCTAATATTCAAAATATGCAACTAATAAAAGGGTTGCCTTTTTGATAAAAATAAAAATTATTTTTGTAATAAAAATATAAAAAATTAAAATTTACAATAAATTTTTTTGTTCATACATGTGTAATTATTTTAATTAATAAATAAATTTGTGCACAATAAAAAATAATTATAAAAGAGACAAAATAACTAATAATAAAATTCTAATTAAAATAATTATAAAATTCTAATAACCAATTTCTCAACCACCTTATCATACTCCAACTCCACCACAGGCTCCTTCCCTTGCTCATAACAACCATCATCTAATCCTCCATATGTTCTATCACCAATTTCTCAAGCTCCTTCGCCTGCTACCCACAACAACCATCACCCAAACCCTCCAAAAACACCATCACCACCCAAACCTTCCAAAGTAACAACAGGAATGCTATTTGTATGACCTAAACTTGTCAATAGGAAGGATATATAAACAGGTGTTAAAATAGAGCAGAAAAAAGAACAGTAGAATCATCAATACCTGCAAAAGAATGTCAAAAACGAGAATCTCACCAAAAATACGAGCAGTGATAATCGAACAGTGACTAGCGGTGATGAACGCGAGCAGAGAGGATCGAAGCTCGACGAAAAGAGAAGTAGAGGATTGAAGCTCAACAAGCAGATGATCGAATCTCAACGAGTAGAGAATCGAAGCTCAACGAGGAGAGGAGTAGAGGATCGAAGCACATTGATGAGCAGAGAAGATCGAAGCACATTCACGAGAAGAAAAAATCGAAGCTCATTAGCGAGTAGAGATTGAGATCGAAGCTCAATAAAAAAATGTGCATCGTCATCGAATGGATTGAAGAACAACAGAAGAACGAAACATTTGGAATGGATTGAGGATTTTGTGATTTTATTAATTGAAATATTTTAGGAATTTTGTTAGGGTTATGGTTTTAGGAACGAAACATTTTAGAATGGATTGGGGTTTTCTTCTCCCTCTTTTTCTCTTTCTCTGCACACCATATAGTTTATTTTTGTTTTTTAAAAAATATTAAAAAATTTTAAGCAACACTTAAAACGTGAAGTTTAAAATAAATCTAAAGGCAACTTTTAGAAAAAGTAATATATTATTTTTATAATAGTTATTTTTGTATATTTAATATAGCAACATTTGATAAGTGTAATATATAAATATTATAAATGTTGCTTGTTTAATTTATTAAAACAACGTTTTTTATATGTTTTTTAAATTGATAAAAAAAACACTTATTAATAAGGTGTTGTATTAGCTTTATTTTTTTGCAATAAATTTTAAGTGATGCTTTTAACCATTTTAGACAACACTTTTTAAGAATTATTTATCGCACATGTTGCAATAGCTTAAAAATGTTGTAGTGACCAAAGTTCATAAATATTAAAATATAATTGAAAATTGAATTCGGTAGACAAAAACACACCCGATACCTTACAGATGATGTATTAACGATACAATACTTTCGTTCTTAAAAAATAATCTTACTTTAATGTTTATAATCTTTTGTATGTATTTTTGTTTATTTTTAACTCTTTTATGTATATTTTTGTCTATTTACTTCTTAAATTTTAAATATTTTAAATTGGATCTCAAATTTACTATCATAATTCGCATTACCCATTAATTTCATCTCCGTTTATAGTGTGTTGATTTTGTATATTAATTTGCCATATAAAAAAAAACGACATCTTTTTATACTTAATCTTTAATGAAATAACGCCATTTTAATTTTATTTTATAACTATCACTAGTGAAAAAGATGTATGTTTTATGCGAAGACGTCATTTTATTGAAGATTAAATAACAATATAAAATAATTTTGTTTTGTTTTATCCAATGTAATAAGTTAACGTGCTAAATCAGTATATTGTTAATAAAAATAAATTTAAAGACTAATATAAATTACTATTATAAAATTGGAGGTCCAATTGAAATCAATCAAAATTTTAAAAATTTATTTAAATTAAACCAAAAATTTTAAAAGTCAAATTGAATATTAATTTTTT
>NC_029793.2:9678475-9683004 GCF_000816755.2 Arachis ipaensis | reverse complement strand
TCTTAAATAAATAAGTAAGAAGAAATCAATTTAAAAATATCATAAAGTTTTCGTCCAACCTTACCTATTATTCAAAATCTTCATTCACATTATTATTTAATTGATTCTCATTATATCTCGGTTAGACTTCTTAATTGATTCTTTATATATATAAAATCCTTAATTTGATTGCATTTTTATTTTTTAATTACATATCGTAACTTCAATAAAAAAATACATTATTGTTATAAGAAATAGTTAAAGCAGAAAAAATTATGACAAGAGGCATTGTGGTTCTAAAATAATGTTCATGAGTTATAAATAAAACATGCTATACATAATAATGTCTATTGAAATACAAGAAAAAAGTAATATAGTTATTAAAAAAATATATGGTATAAAATCTTGTAATTATTAACAAAATTCACCATATAATAATTAATTATTAACAATTATCATCATTAATATATATTACTTTTTATAAATAACATTAAGTAGAGAGATGTAAAAAAAATTACGATTTTACTAGGTAGACAATAACTTTCGTAAACAATGTAAACAATGAGTTTTAAAATTGGTCCAATAAGATAAAAGCACACTATATTGTTCACTAAATTTATTATCTCCCTATACTTTTCCGAAAATTAATATCAAAACATCCTACATTAGCATGTTTGACGCTAGATATATATATATATATCAATTATTTTTAATATAATTTTTTTGTTTCTCACTTGTCTGACGACAAATTAAAAATTAGTTCATTGCATATCTAAACTCCATTTAAGAATTTGTCATTGACTAATATGTTATAGCATATACAAAACAAAATTTGAATCACCAACACTTATTTAAATGGATTAGCTAATGAACCAACGACCAGAAAAATCCAAATTAATTTTTTAATATAAATATAAAAGATATATAGAAAAATACTTTTCATAAGATTGAATTAAACATGCATCAAAGACAGGAATATCATTGAATTATTGAGAACATACAAGTCCCTTTATTTGAAGACTATTTGTCTTCGTATTTTATTACAGTTCCACACAAGACAAAGACAAACTAAAGATGCAAAATATATAACTAAACATAAATGCATAATATTAATTAAATTCTTATTTTATTTTTATTTTTTAAAAATAAAATAAGAATTTAATACATAACATTATCTAATTTTCTCCATCCCAAAGATTTTCAGCAAATTCGAATCCAGTGGGACCGTTCTTCACCTTGCGCTCTTGTTTAATTTGATTAATCTTTTGATAATCATCATTTGTAAGTGAAAAGTCAAATATTTCCAAGTTCTGTTTGATTCTCTCTTTGTTGTAGCTCTTCACTGCAAAAGTTACACCTTGTTCATAGAGCCATCTAAGACTTATATGAGCAACTGTTTTTCCATGAGCATTTGCAATTTGCTTCAGTAGTTCATTGTCCATAACATGATTACCACCCCAAAAGGAATCTTTAGCTCCCAAAGGAGAATATGCAGTTACCACAATACCTTTAGTTTTGCAGTATTCTCTTAAATTCTTCTGCTGCCAGCAAGGATTCAATTCCACCTGTTGGTGATTGGTTTAGTACGTATTTAGTTTAGTAACTATTAATAAATGAACAAAATTAAGAGTAGAAATTCTTTTCGACTTTTGATAATTTGTTTTGAAAATTTGTAATTCATTTTCAACCATTTAAATAAGAGTCCCAATGACTTATTTGTACAATGTGTACAATGAGTTATATGAGTTATAAAATGAACATCTCCCATACTATCTAGAATAACCATCCGAGTACTAAGGATAATAAACATCTTCCAAAAAGCTGATAAAAAAATGTAACACTAATGATTATATCTCTAATATTTCCTAAACCTTCATTGTATACATTGTACAAATATTCCATTGGCTCCTCATATTTTTCCTTTAAATAATTGGTCTAGACGGATACTGTATCAAAGTCCACTTAGACCAATAATCATTTAAATGGTTGAGAATCGAATAGAGCTTTATTTTTTAATTATAACTAGTTGTTTTAGACTTCGAATAAATCCAATGTTAGATTGAAAATGTCATTTATCTAAAATTAATATTTATGTGTGTAATTATATATAAAAAAGCTTAATTACTTGATTAACCGCAGGAGGGATACTAGCAAAAGAGAGGAGATTTTCAAGCTTTTTGCAAGAGAAGTTGCTGACTCCAATTGATTTAGTGAGACCCAAGTTTTGGCATTCTTGCATTGAGGTCCACACACCCTTCAAGTCAAATGGCAACAAGTCATCTTCATCATAAGGAAATTTCTTCAGCTCAAGCTCTGTAGTCAGTGGCCAGTGGATTAAGTAAAGGTCCAAGTATTCTAATCCAAGAGTCCTGCGTGCATGCATCAAGATATAAATTAAGATGTTGACACGTGTTATATATAAACTCAGGTGAAGTCGACTTCACGTAAAGTTGATATCTGAGAGTCGTTAGATGAAAATTTAGTCAAATCAGTCCAATCACTTAACAGCTCTCAGGTATCAACTTTACGTGAAGTCGACTGCACCTGAATTTCCACCGTGAAACAATTAAACTGCATATAAATTATTGAACGATTTTCAATTATCATATTCACATGAAAATATTAACACTCACATTAATGATTTTTTTTTAATTGACATGAACATATATTGATACAAGGTAATTAAAGAGTCATAATGTATCTTGATTCTTACTTAAGTGAATTTTGTAGAGCAGGAAGAACAAGATGGGGATGATTATCGGACAACCATAACTTGGAAGTGATAAAAAGTTCATCCCTAGAGCTTATGAGACCAAGTTTAAGGGCTTCAGCAATGGCCTCTCCGAGAGCTTGTTCGGAGCCATAAATGGAAGCAGTGTCAAAGTGCCGGTAACCGAGCTTGATGGCCTCAATCACGGCTGCTTTGAGGGTGTCGCTGTCGTTCGACATGGCGGCAGTTCCAAAGCCGATGACCGGCATGGTGAATGATGATTGTAGGACAACATTTGGGACCACTACATTTGTTGTTAGAGACATGATGTTTGCACAAAAAGATGTATGTAAAGGTGAAGGTGCAACATCTCTTTTATAGGGTAGAATGGTAATTAACCGTTGCGGATGTGCATGCATCTATTTGGCATTGACCAATATAACATAAATTAGTTGCCTTGTTAGGAGATGCTCACGATCCGCGCGCACATCCGGCAATAATGAATTGCCTTATTAGGGACTGCTCAAAATCCGGACGCATTCATATCCCATGCATACCACCAACTTCCAGAATGTTATAACAACTTAACAAATACGGATACTTTGTCGAATTGTAAAATTACATTATTTTAAAAGTAAAATTATAAAAAAGTTAATTTATTTAAAATAAAAGTAGTGTGATTAATTGTAATTTACTTAGATGTGATTAAAAAATAATTGAATACTATGTACAGTAAAAAATTGATATTATTGAAGGATAAAATTAAAATTTATTTTTATGTATTGTTTTTGTCTCCAATGTTTTCGTCCTATTTAAATCTTTAACGTTTCAAAATCGTCTCAATTTTGTCCCGCCACCAATTCTGTTAACGGATCCCTAACGGCAGGACAACATTGAGTAAATTTTGAAACATTAGGGACAACTTTGGGACTTGCCCCAAACGTTTGGGACAAAAACGATACAATACTTAAAATTATTTTATCAATTTGATTATGTTGAGTCACCTGAAAGACTTTTAATATTTTACTTTAAATATTTTTAAATTATCAGACCGATTAACCATCAACTTTTAATACCACTTGTTGGGTCACCGTAGGAAGCTTTCGACTACCGTAGAGACTTCAGAGAAGAACCAAGTAAGAAAACATAAGATGAAAAGACATCACATCCAATTCAAAACCTTAAGGTCGCACAACTAGAAACTTGTCCTCGTCGGAAATTATTTACCGACAGATTTTTTTCCGTCGGTAATTTACCGACAGATTTTCCGTTGATAATTAGAGACCAACGAATTTTCCGTTGGTAATTAACAACAGATTTTTGGACGGTAATTAGAGCTTTGGAAAACCATTCCAAACCCTGAATATAGATAGAAAATTCGTCTGTAAATCCGTCAGTAAGGTAAAATTGAATTTTTTTTTTATGTTTTTTCATTGCAAAATAATCATGTCTACAAAATAAATATAAATTTAATAAATACAAATTTTTATCTAATTTGTATTCGAATATTTATAATATTTTAAAAAATAAACAAATTTATCGTATTATCAAACTAAAAGAAAAGTACTATAAACAAGCAAGTCAATATAATTCAAAACATAAACAAAATGTATTGATACATCAATATAATTTTCAGTATATTGTTCAACCATACTAAAACTATCAGCTATGGTCTTCTGTGTCATCTTCATCCTCATCATCATCATAGTCCTCATCCTCATCATCATCCTACTTGAAAGCCCTCCAAAAAAAACTCTTCATCATCATCGTCAATAAGAAAGTGGCTCTGCACATAAAAAAAGTACTATGATATAAGAAAATAATCTTGTTCTTAAAATAA
>NC_029793.2:9675454-9678306 GCF_000816755.2 Arachis ipaensis | reverse complement strand
AATTAAAAATTAAAAAGAATAAACTATGACCATGGCAACACCCATAAATTTCCACACCATTAGTGAATAGAAAATTTTGATTAAAGATAAAATCTGACAGAAACTAAGTTTTATATATAAAGAATAGCTTTCCAATCTCATAAGTCATAACATATCCAGGGAAAGTCCTATATACATATACACTAGATAAATGCCAGACGTCTGATCCAATCCAAACAATAAGTTATGCAATGCAAGCATTACACACCAACCAAATAATCCAAACAATAAGTTATGCTTCACCGTATGTACCTTA
The DNA here is from genome assembly GCF_000816755.2 of Arachis ipaensis. Taxonomy (NCBI): domain Eukaryota; kingdom Viridiplantae; phylum Streptophyta; class Magnoliopsida; order Fabales; family Fabaceae; genus Arachis; species Arachis ipaensis. The sequence goes on along the minus strand of NC_029793.2, from coordinate 9,678,011 downwards.
ATTAGAAGCTAATATTAGCAACACATCCTAGTTATCCAAATTTGATGTGAGTTGGAGGATATTAATCTCAATAAGAAAGAAAAAGAAGTCAAATATAACATACTAAGGTAAGTAGGGTTATAAAATTATTCACCTTTATGCCAATTCAAAAGAGGGTGCAACCAGTGACTAAAAACAACAACAATGTATAATTGCATACAATTAATTTATTGATTGGTTTTGAAAAACTGTTTAAAATAATTATTTAATTTTAAGAAAGCAACCCAAAAAAAAAAGCTCCATCCAAAAGCTGTCATGAAAGCATTTTGGTTGGAGTTATATGAAGCAAAATGGTCCCCAAAGCAATGGTTAGCAATTTCATGTAGAAGTACTAAAAATATCACACTCCAAGCTATTGCATAGTTCAAAGTTAATCTTGTTCAGTCATAACTATAAGAAACTTGCAGCAAAATCCCATTTGCCAAGTCATGTAGGAGGCTGAAGGCTCTTTCTTCCAGTATAAATAGAACTCGAGATACTTCCACTTACTCAAAAACCAAAAAATATAATAGGAGAAAAGTTCAAAGTCATGTAGCCAAAAAAGGGAGAAATCATCTTGATGGGACAGATCCATTTTGAGTTTTGAACTGTTCAAAGGAGTAGAATACAAATAAGAATTACCAGAAAATTAATAAAGGAGTGAACATTTAAGATAAATAAGGATTCTCAATTTTTTTTAACAGAAATTGAACTAGGCAAAGCAATTACAACTAGAATGTGAATACAATATACCTCTAGTACACATATCTGCGCAACATTATCTCTAAGTCCCAGCTTATTAAACTCAATGCATTCTTCATATAACAAATTGAACCTATAGTTAGGATAAATGTGATTATTAATTACTGCATGAAGAAAATTACAAATAAAATTGATGGATCCTCTTTCCGTGCCCAACCCACATATTCAAGGGGCATTAAATAAGTGCAAAATGAAATCTCATATTTAATTGGTGATCCTTAGAATTGAAATCTCATATCTCATATTTAAGTGCCAAGAAAAACTTAGCAAGGGATGCACAAAGTTAATGCTAACCTTCTCAAGAAACGACGCAGGGTAACATTGGTAAGTCTGCCCAAATGATGTCTCATGATATTCATATCCATCAAAAAACTGTGACAAGTGTAGAGCAGAGTAGATAGATAAATTAAAATTATACCACAAGACAATATCATCATCAGCAATATCAATATCAATAAAATCTTGTTTCACCAGTAATGCTGTGAGCTTATAGAGCCCAAAGGGAACAGGGCAGCTGACTTCCATGTGCTGATAATATTGAAACTTAAATCCAAGAATCTGTGAAGCATGAGACTGCAAAAAATAATAATAATAATAAAACCAGAGTATTAAAACTTGTCTAATCAATATCAGATATTGAAATAAGAAAAACTTAGAACAATAACCTTGGGAAAAATAGGAATCAGCTCTAGAAACACACTGTTATCGGGTTGAAGTTCAAAACACTCAAGAACCTGATCAACAAATATCAATAGCGAGGTAAAACATAAAATGAGAACATCAAAGAGAGCAGCTGCTAAATACAATAAAGACATCAACAGAAATTCAAAAGAATGGCTGAGGAGGCGGGCCTAACCTTGTCCTCACCTCAGCCATGAGTAAGTCCTTGGGTATCTGCATAAGAAAAAACATTCATTAACTATATAACTTACTTTCTATGGACAAGTTCAACTTAGGGCCAGTTTGGCTAAACTTCTTAAATAAGTTCTTTTGAAAAAGGAGCTTAAAATATAAGGACTTTTATTAATATTAACTTTTAAATAAGTTATTTTGAGTTTGGAGAGTTATTATAGAAGTCCTTGTTTTAAAGTTGTGCATTAAATAGAAGTGATAAAATAGCTTTTGAAAATAGGAGGAGTCACATTTTTTAACTTCTTCAAAAGCTCTTAAATAACTTTTTGAAAAGTTAAAAGTTTATCTAAAAAATTGTACCAAACACATTAATGTAACTTTCTATAAGTCAAAAGTTGAAAAAAGTAACTTTTTGGTGTTTCCCAAACGGACCCTTAGTTACATAACTATAATTAGAGGAATACCCTGCAACTTGGCCATTTGTGTGCCATGGCCTCCAATCATCTATGATGTAGTAGTTTAAAGATCTTATCCATGCTTCAGTTGCCAAGTAAGGAATCAACATGTCATGATCGTCGCTGTTATCAGTGAACGGTAACCTTTTTTACTGAGCTTCACATAATATGGAAAGCAGAACTGAAAATAGTCTGGCACATTCATTTAGTGAAGCAGAACTGAAAATTCAAAGGTAAGCAAATGCATGCTCAGCATAGGAATGACAATTTAAGATTAAAAATAACTACTCAAATCTCAATGCCGTTTACTACTATAATCAGATTGATGATGACTTCATATATAGCAAGAAGGAACACCTACTACATTGGAAAATAAATAGTGTGTGATAAAACAGGTAGGGACGGTTAATACTAGAATAGTAGAATTCATGGTGATAGAACATACTCTTCATTTTGGCTATGAACAGCAA
>NC_029793.2:9635186-9675426 GCF_000816755.2 Arachis ipaensis | reverse complement strand
TGTAAACTGTGCCAACAACTTGCCCAATTTTACTGACATAAAACACAAAATCTTGTTATGTAACAGAAACAGAAAGAGAAATGGAAAAAGAAAAACCTAGTGGTTGTGGAAATTACTGACATAAAACACAAAATCTTGTTATGTTGATATTGCTCACCCCGTTGCTGTTGCTGTTACTCTCACTCATCGCAAACCCTAGCTCCCTTGATTCTACACGATTCTTTGTTTTCGGTGTTATCTCTAATTCTATTGTGCACGCAATTCCATTCAATTACACAGTAGCGGAATCAATAGTTTCGTCTCCCTCCCTTCGCCCCTAAACCTTTCGTTTTAATTCGTCATTCAGTTACTCACCTCACCGAGTCACCGTCTCTCTCTCTCTCTCTCTTTCTCTCTCCTATTTCGTTCTCATTCTCTTCCCAATTCCTGTTACCAAACAAGGCCTTAAGGACATGACTATTATCAAATAATCAAATAAGCAAAATAAAAATTCAGCAATGTTCAACGATTCAGATTAATAATCTAAACATTTCTCAGCTATTCAGAATCAAAACCAAATCTAATCCTATTTTAACAACCTAAAAATCCACTAATCAGAAAACAAATCTAACTAAACTAATTACTAAAATCAAACTAACAAAACAAAATTAATTGAACTCAACAGAAATTAAAAGAATTTTGAAACTAAAACCTGGAAGCAGAGACAATCAAAACAGGGCAGAGGGAAAGAAGATGCCCAGGTCTCTACGGTTCGAACAGGGGAAAGAGAGAGGTGGAACCGCGGCTGACGGTGGAACCGATTTTGGTCGCCACAGAGCTAGGGCTGCGCGAAGGTAGCCGCGGCATTGACTGGAGGAGATGATGGCTGTGGCACTGAGAAGATATGCGAGCCAGAACTGAGGGGGATAAAAGGAGAGAGAGAGGCGCCGCAGTGGTGGAGCTTGAGCTTGCTTTGTTCTGCGAACGAGAAAGAACGAGAGAGACAGAGGCTGTGTTCTACTGGTTCAGTGTTTAAAAAAGAGGAGAAGAAGGAAAAGGTAGCTGCTGCGGTTAGGGTGGCCGGCGGTGGCGCTGTGGGTGAGAAAAGGAGAAGAAGAAGCTCGTGCGATGACGGAGAAGGGGTTGTCTTCCTTATTTTTTTCAGTGTCCAACTAATTCATTAAGCTTCTCACATTTTATTTTTGGTGACTCCTCCTCACATTTGCGGCTCATTTTTTTTTATATGATTTATTGGTGTGAGTTTAGCTGAATTATGATCATTACAGGTGAATTACCCTGTTATGACAGCGTTGAGTTTGGAATCTTGTGGAAAAGAAATCGGACCCACCAATTTCAAGCAATTTGAGGAAAGAACACAAATCGGTGGGACCGAATTATGTGAGGTTGTTGAGCTAGAAATCAGTGCAACCGATTTGTGGGTTAACAAAGAGGAAGGAAATCGGTCCCACCGATTTCAAGGGAGAGGAAATTTTTTTTAATCCGTGAGGGGACCGGTCGGACCCACCGATTTCTGATGCGCACAAATTTCGATACGAACACGGTCGGTCCCTACGATTTGCCTGTAAGTGCATTCCTAAGATGAAAAATATCACAGAAGTCGCATTCAATTCTTCGTAACCGTCCCAACTGTTCTTCCTCTCCTCGTCCCAGCTGTTCTTCGTCTCCTCCTCTGATTTTTCTTTCTTTTTTCCTCTCTGTTGAAGTAGAATAAATTTCTGGAATAGTGAGTTTAGTCAAGTACGTATACTATTATGGATAATAGAGTTGTGTTGAAAATTTATTATTACGGGCAGATTTTATTGGAAACATATGAGGGGGTTCAATTTGTGTGTGAGAATCCATTAGATGTTATTCCGTTCACATTATCATTTGAGGAATTGAAAGGGGTGATTTGTGAGAAGATAGATTCTCAAATATTTAGGAGAGTATCGTGTATTTTGTACCGGTATCCGTTATCTGTGTTTGGTGGGTTCGTTCAATTTCAGACGAAGTACGTCACAGATGAAGCGAGTATGCATGAAATGTTTTCATTGTATATGGATAATCGCCACCGAATGTCGTGCATCGAGTTGTATATTGAGTTTGAGCAATCCGAAGCAGACCGTAATATTGAGTTGGAAGATTATAATAGTGAAAGCGAGGATGAATTTGAAAGTAACTACGAGATCGTTGGTCCAGGTGAAGACGAAGATGAAACTGGCAGTGATATGAACGCAGATGTGGCAGAAGTTGCAAATGCAGTAGCAAACCCGCATCCGTTTCAGGATCCTTCTTTCATGCGGTCGTTGGATTTGGAGGCTATGCACGCACCGGAGTTTCCGCAATATATGAATTCAGGTGCGTAAAGCTAGATAGACATGTGAAACTCTGATGTAGCTGATAAATAAGTCAGATGTGTAACATATGTGGATAGTCATTTGTGACCATAGCATTTGATTTTTTTTTATTAATAGGTAGTTCTTTATTATGAATTGTATTCAGTGGTTCTTTGCGTAGATAGATCAGCGAAAAAAAAAAAGACTATTATAGGCTTATATAGTTCTAGTGTGTTTAGTATTTGAGTTGTAGTAAGTAATTTATTACTGAGGACATAATAAAGGATTTCTTTCTTTTGCTGTATGCAGCCCTTCCTATTGTGGCGGATGGTGAGTTCACAGTGGGGATGGAATTCAGTTCAAGGGAGGCAGTAATCAAGGCAATGAAAGATTATACCATCCGAAGAAGTGTAGACTATCGGGTATATGAGTCGGAACCCACGACATTCTATGCCAAATGTACAGAATATGGCAATGGTTGTGACTGGTTGATCAGGGTAACCAAAATGCAGAAGAAGTACTGTTGGGAGATAAGGAGGTACAATGGAAGTCACACGTGTACCAGGTCAACTATTTCTCAAGACCATTCGAAGTTGGATTCGAAGACAGTTGCAGAAGCAATTAAGCCGTTGGTAGAAGTTGACCCGTCTATAAAGGTGAAATCAATCATTGCTGAAGTCCAGTCAAAGTTTAACTACACCATCAGTTATCGCAAGGCTTGGTTAGCAAAGTAGCAGGCGGTGGAATCAATTTTCGGTGGTTGGGAAGCATCGTATGAAGCTTTGCCCATATGGTTTGAGGCCATGTGTCAAAAGGAGCCATCTGCAGTGGTTCACTTTGAAACAATGCCTGCTTACCAGGGGGATGATTTGGTTCCTGATATACGTGTACTGCATAGAGTCTTTTGGAGCTATTATCCTTGTATAAGGGCCTTCAGACACTGCAAGCCAGTGGTGCAGGTGGACGGGACTCATTTTTATGAAAAATACAAGGGTTGTTTATTGGTTGCAGTCTCACAGGATGGTAATAACAACATAGTACCTATTGCATTTGCCATAGTGGAGGGAGAGACTTCGGATGCATGGTACTTTTTCCTGAGTAACTTGCGTCAACATGTGGTGACACGTGATGGAGTGGGACTTATCTCTGATCGACACGATTCTATTAGGTCAGCTATTGAAAGAAGTAATGGTGATGGTGCCGGTGGTGGCTGAGGACCTTCTGGATTCTCTTGGAATACAAGGTCGACAATTGCAAGTGGTCACCATATGCCCCTCGGTACCAATCCATGTAACTTTCCAATTGATAATGTAAAGGCACCAAGTCATCAGAGAGAATGTGACTATACCGGTTGGTCCACTGCATCACCCAAGAAGAGTGGGTATTGGCCCAATCTTCATTCTTAGGCCCAGTTAGAACTTCGCCGTGTGATGCACCTAAATCCTGCTCTAGAGTAGGAACACCCTGTCTCATACCAAATTGCCTCATGACTCTATCAATTGCATGCCACTCGATGCATTCAAAGGATATAAGTGGCACTCTGGCACTCCAAAGAACCAAATTATGATGGATGGCTAAAGGAATCAAGTCTGGGTCAATGTCTCCAATGCCATAAGGCTGCCAAACAAACTGGACACATGGAACAATTCAGATGAGTACCCAAAAATTAACTCACTTAACAAGCTACATACGGTATTAGTATTTTACAACATACCTGTCCTTCTTGTAGATCATCTAACAACCTCCTGTAATTCTCAAGCAAAGTGTATCGGTAGCCATAGTTTTCACGCTCCCAGTCACGCCACCTGCCATCCGACAATTAATTAATTGACTTATCTTGTGAAAAACAAATTACATTATCTAGAACTTCTTTTAATGCATACAATAATCACAATTACCTGTTTGCAATTGAAAACAACCGGGAATTGCCGGGAATCGGCGCTAGAAATGGTAGCTGGATCCAAGCCCAAGTAAGCAACAACGTCAGTGGCCCGTCAATCTTCTTGCAATCGACACGAGTTGCCCTACAAAATAACCTATACAAGTGTGCTAGGCATGCCGAATCCCAGCTAAACTATATGATTCCACCAAAATTACGGAGCAAAGGTAAAAATTTCCAATGCACTGCTGCACCAGACTTATCTCCAAACATAATTAACCCAAATAACAACATTATGTGACACTTTACATACATCTGAATGTGAACATCATCATTCAACACTATACGATCTTTCAAACCCCTAAACCACGTTAATTTTATAAAGCTCCCTCTACAGTCTGTCTTCCTCGGTGCAACTCCAAATTGGTGCAAGCACTCGGCTTCCAATGCCTCAAAACTACTCATTGTCGGTCCTGTAACTGGAAGTCCATTTGTCGGCAGACCGAGAATCATCGCCACATCCTCCAACGTCACGGCACACTCACCAACCGAAGCTTACTATTAATTAATTTCTTAATCTAAATTTATTTATTACTAATTTATTGTCTAAATTTTACTGAATTAAAATTCAATTATTTGTCATCATAAATAAAATAATTTATTATATTGTTATTACTATTAATCATAATAACTTATTAAACTCAGTTATTAATACTAATAAGATAATAACAACAACAACATATTAATATCCATTCTAATCTATGATATACAGATTTTCTTTTTCTTCCTCATTCATTCCAACTCAACGGTTAAAAAATTCCAACCATTTAATATATATATATATATCAAATAAATACTAAATACACATTAACTAAGAATCAAATTAATACACACTTGCATGTAATTTGTAGAAGTTTTAATTCTTGCCATTTTATTGATGAATCAGGGCCAACTGATCAAGCATCCATTTAGCGAGTAAATCCCTAAAATGGTCCTCCAAATTGGGCCCATGCACCAATGTTGTCTCTCAGTTCTTAAATGCTCTAAATGCACCCTCTAATTTGAGCTCCGTGCGAAATCCTAGTTCTTCTACCCAATTCCGGCATGACTCAGCAGCCAGAGCACTGAGCTGGCGGTTCCAACGAAGCCACTACCATTTTCTCTTCTTCCAATCCTCATTCCCTTTCTCCTTTCCTCAAGCATTGTAACCATTTCCTTCTCTTAGTTCACCAGCCTTCAGATCACTACCTCAGAACCACCACCGCAACCCTTCTCTTTTCTTCTTCATCTCTTCTTTTCTCTTCTCCTTTACCCATTGGCCTAAGGCTGAACCACCACCGCGAGCCACCATAGCTTCCACCATCTGCGACCACCGCGTCCAACCTCCTCCCTCTACCCTCTCCTTCCCCGTCAGGTCCAGAGACGTCGAGCTTTCTTCTTGGCGAACCACTTCCGTCGAGCCCGAGCTTATTGTCACTGCCAATCTGCCATTTTCATCACCCTCTTCCACGCATCGAACCCTAGCCCTATCGCAGCTTCCAGCATCTCCATCGCCGCCACATCTTTCTCTCCCATTTTCTCTTCTCAGCTAAAGAGGACCACCCCAACTTCCCCTATTAGTTTAGGTTTATTTAGAATTTAGTTTTAATTTTCACCAGTTTTAGGCTTAGTTTAGTTTGATTTTCTGTTTTAATTGATTTTAGGTGGTTATGATAGGTTAATTTAGTTTGTTGGATTCTGATTGTTACTGAAAGTGTATGGAAATATTCTCCAAGCAACCTTTCAATTTTCTTCCATCACAAAACAACACCGTTCTGATTTATCCACCCACTCCAATGGACAGAGGAGAAAAGAAAAGAAGAGATGAAGAAGAAAAGAGAAAGGGTTGCGACGGTGGTTCTGAGGTAGTGATTTGAAGGCTGGTGAACTGAGAGAAGGAAAGGGCTACAATGCTTGAGGAAGGGAGAAAGGGAAAGGAGGATTGGAAGAAGAGAAAAGGGTAGTGGCTCCGTTGGGAGAAGAGGAGGAACGATGGTAATGGTGGAGGGTGATGAAGCCTACGTGGAGGTGGAACCGACAGCTCAGCACTCCGGCTGCTGAGTCATGCCGGAATTGGGTGGAAGGACCAGAATTTCGTACGGAGTTCAAATTGGAGGATGCATTTAGAACATTTAGAAATTGAGGGGCAATATTAGTGCACGAACCCAATCTAAAAGACCATTTTGGAGATTTACTCTCCATTTAGCCTAAAAACCTATTTTCAAATTTTAATTATGTTGAATTAGTTGAATGTATCATTATTTTATATGTTAAAAATGTAAAAACAAACTTATTATATATGAAAAAGTACAATTGATCCTTTAATTTCTTAAAATACCGGAACATATAATTGTTGCGGCTTCTTGTTGGTATATACATGCATAATAATAATTATCATCTTTTAATATGATATATGTTAATTATTTTTATATTTTGTTAAAAGTTTCATAATTTTTTTTTTCTATTAATAGGTTAGTATTACTTACAAATGGTACATCATTTAAAATGGTAATATAATTGAAGGATGAAGTTGAATCAGCCATATATATTAGAAAGAATTATTACAAGTGAAAATAAAAAAGTAAGAGGGACACTAATGCATCATAAATGTATTACTACTAGCTAGTTATTATAATATCGGTAATGACAGGAAGATAATAATAAATCAGTTTAAATTAAATAGCTCAAATTTATTTACAATAATTAATGAATATTAAATAGTATAAATTTTATATTTAAATTGATTTTTTATTGTCTCCTAAATATTATTGTTACAATATATTGTTAAACAATAAAAACAACTTTAAATATACTTTACAATTTTAATAATACAATTTTATCACAAAGTACATACATCCAACATATTACAAAGATAAAATTAAAATAATTTTAAAATGAAACCTTGATGAATACATGTCAAATTATTATAACTATTAACTTATTATTGTCTATGTAACAGTCCAGACCACCCGCTAGCATGATATTGTCCACTTTGGCACACACAAGGTCTCACGGTTTTGCCTTTGACGATAGGGATGATAGCCGAAACCCCCACACTCGCTCGTCAAAACGCGTCATGCTAAGGAGATGTATCCACACTCTTATAAGGCATGCTTCGTTCCCCTCTCCAACCGATGTGGGCCCTTACAATCCACCCCCTAAGGGAGTCCAGCACCCTCGCTGACACATCGATCCGGGTTCTGGCTCTGATACCATCTGTAACAGCCCAAATCACCCACTAACACGATATTGTCCGCTTTGGCACACACAAGGCCTCACGGTTTTGTCTTTGACGATAGGGATGATAGCCGAAGTTCCCACACTCACTCGTCAAAACGCGTCATGCTAGAGAGATGTATCCACACCCTTATAAGGCATGCTTCGTTCCCCTCCCCAACTGATGTGGATACCTCTCCCTAGCATGACGCGTTTTGACAAGTGAGTGTGGGGGTTTCGGCTATCATCCCTATCGTCAAAGACAAAACCGCGAAGTCTTGTGTGCCAAAGCAGACAATATCATGCTAGCGAGTGATTTGGACTGTTACAGTCTAAGTAATAACACACATTCAAAATTTTGTTGGAATAACAAGTCCAATCATATTATCTACCTCAGAAACCTGTAAATTATATATAGAGAGAGAGGTGTAATTTTAGTAAAATGAAAAATTAAAAATAAATAAAATTTGTTATTATAATCATTACACACATATATACCAATTTAAGAATGGGTACCTAATAATACTTTAGACTAAAACCGCAAAGAAAAAAGAATTATGGGATCAGAATTATAAATTACTAATTTTGTAAAACCAAAATTATACCGAACAATTTTTGTTTTTAAATTTTTTTAATATGTATATTAAAAACAATGCTTTAACAAATCATTTACAACAATGAAATATAATCTTAGCTTATCATATTTATTTTAATGAAAGAAAAATAAGATTGATGATAATAAAATATTCTTTTCAAATATTATCATTTAAGACAATAAAATAAAAATATATCAAATTTTTAGCATTAAAAAATATAAGAAAATATATTTAAAGAAGTATCATGTCAAATTTAAAAAGTTGAATATAATTTGTTACTTTATTTAATAATTATCGCTACTCGGTGTCAACCATGTATTGTTCTGGGATACTTCCAACTCAGATGCTTTGAATTCAAATACTTTGTACTCGGATACTTTAAACTCGGATACAGATACTTAATAGACAAATGATTCACCATCGTGCCACAACTTCAACCACAAAGTTAAACTTTTAAAATACTATGTTTAAGAATTTGAATTTTCTATTGAAGAAAATTGTACTCCAAATTGCTAAATAATTTGTGGTAAATATAAATCCTAACATGATATAGAACCATAAATAAAATTTAAAGTTGTCATCATCATTGTCATAATTTTCTCTTATCTATTTTTCATTTGGTGGTTCCTCATCTTGTGGGCATATCCTTGTGAGTGAAGATTTACATGGGTTTAAATTTTTCATATAGCTCAAATTTTGAAATTTTTGAAGTTGGATCCCTGATGGAATTTTGCCTTTAAAATTATTACAAGAGAGATTCAGTTCTCTAAGAAAAGACAAATTAGACGTGACATGAGAAATTTGTTTTAAAAATAAGTTACTTGAGAGATCAAGAGATTTTAATAATACCAAGTTATTCATATCTTGTGGAATCATTCCCGTCAATTGATTGTGGGATAAATTCAAAGACTGCAACGGAGCGAGCATAAACAATACTATTGGTACCAATCCGGATAGATTGTTACTTGAAAAATCAATGGCACGCATTGAATGTGTATAGTTGAATTTAATATCCTAATGAGTATAGTAAGATTATGAGTGAAGACAAAAATAAAGTAGCTTTTATAAAAAAATCTTAGGGGATAGTAACATCAAATGAATCGAATGATTCATTTTTAAAAATCATGCTTGTCATATTGTAACAACAACTTGAAATTGATCTTGATAAATTATTTTGAAAGATTCAATATATTGAGAAAATCAAGTTTGTATATTGTAGTGGGAATATTACCACTAAATAAATAAGATTGTAATTGAAGCACAATTATATTTTGTTCCACCTAATTTGATATAGTTCCTGAAAATTCATTTTCACTTAGATTTAGAACACAACTTTTCACAATTTCTTAATGAGAGGCAATATTTCAGATAATCTATTATTGAATAGACTAAATAAAGTTAGATTGGACAAAATACCAATTGAGTGAAAATTTTGGCCTTTAAGATTATTACCTTCCAAATTAATATAATGTAGTGATTTTTAATGCATCCAATAATTCAGAGTCTACCTTGATAAAAGAATATGAGAAAAATCCAAATATTTCAAAAAAAAAATTTCTTTTGTCTTGTGACATAAGAAATGAGAAATAGATCAAAACAAAGAGTAGTTGGATAAATATAAAAGAGTGACATTTGGTAATACTAGTGACACATTATCTCTCAAATTATTACAACTCACCGTTAAAATTTTGAAATTAAGTAACACATTCGAAATGTTACCATTGATTGAATTGTTATGCAAAACAAGAGAATGAACTTGATCAAAAATTAACTTCTAGAGAGAACATACTCTGATACCACTTATTTGGCCACTATGGTGAGTTTTCAACCACCGGAGAGATTTTGAAACCGAACCGGTAATCGAACCGGTGAGGTTACTGGATCACTAAGTCACTGGTTCAATCGATGGGTCACTGGTCAAATCGGTTAACTCGGTATAATTAAATAATTATATAAAATTTAATTTTTTTTATTATTAGTATTTTTATTTTTGTTTTTATAAAAATAATTATCATTTTTAAATTTTAATACTTTATTAATTAGTTTATATTTATTTTATTATTATATTATTATAGGTGAAAAGTCACATAAAATTATTTTGTTGTGAAGTTGATATTTAAGAATCGTTAGATGATTTGACTAGTTTAACTAAATATCATATAGCGATTTTTAACTATCAACTTCATATGAAGACAAAAAATAAAATAATATATTAAAAAATAATAATAATAGATATCATATAATCATGAAAAGAAAATATAAATTGTAGAGGAACCAAGTGAGAGAACATACTCTGATACTATTTATTGGGTCATCGTGGGGAGCTCTCGACCACCGGGGAGACTTCGAGGAGGAATCAAGTGAGAGAACATACTATGATACCACTTGTTGGGCCACCCTGGGAAGCTCTCGGCCATCGGGAAGACTTTGAAGAGGAATCAGGTGAGAGAACATACTCTGATACCACTTGTGGGGTTATCGTGCGTAGCCCTCGACTACAATGGAGACTTCGGAGAGGAACCAAGAGAGAGAACATACTCAATGAGAGACATTTCTCCAGATAATCTATTATTGAATAAAATAAATGAAATTAAGTTGGATAAAAAACTTATTAAGTGAGAAATTTGGCCTCTAATTATTGTCTTTCAAGTTAACATATTGTAATAATTTTCAATGCATCCAACAATTCACAATCTTCCCTGATAAAAGATTATGAGCGAGATCCGAATATTTTAAATTTATTTATTTTTATTTTGTAACATAAGAAATGAAAAATGGATCTAGACAAAGATTTGTTGGATAAATTTAAAAGAATAAGATTTGGTAATATTCGAGACGTACTAACTCTTAAATTATTGCCATTTAGCATTAATATTTTGGAATTAAGTAACACATCCGAAATGCTGCCATTGATTGAATTGTTATGTAAAACAAAATACTGAACTTAATCAGAAACAAAATTCAGAATTTTTTTATTAGTTCTATTGAGATTTTTGAGTTCACAATGTTTAGAAGTGACATAAAGAATTGTGTATATATCCATGAAGAAAGTTTGGAGTTCACAGCATCCAATATCAAAGTTTGAAGTTGGAAAAAAGAAATTCATTTAGGGTCAAAGTTAAAGAACAATAATTGTGAGTTCAAACCTAAAAATTTTAGGTTTAAAAAGGAGTCAAAATTTTTGTTTAGAAATATTTTTTGTAAAAAAATTTGATTTAAGTGATAACCTAGTCACAGATGACAGATTTTTTAAACTCGTAGGTAAAAGACCAAAAAAATGAATTTTCAGAAAGAACTATGTCTTGTAATTTTTAAATTGATCCACCCAATTTTAAGTAAATTCATTGAGATCATTGTAATAAAAAAAAAAAAGGATTCAAGGCCTTGAAAGTGTAGAAATGTCCTAGAAAGTTAGTCTTGCATCGAATTTTTTAAAAAGTGAATAGCTGAGATACCAGAATTAAGATTGAAAATCCAATTCGATAATTTAGCTGGCATAAAGCGATTGGCGGAAAGATAAAGGACTTCAAGGGCCGTAAAATTAGCATATTAAAGGAATGGATAGATATCTCGAAATCTCCTCAAAATATAACTCTGAAAGTGAAGGAAGCAATGTCACTGACTGTAATTGAGGTTATATATTAAATAGTATTTTATTTTATTAATCAGGTACTTCTTAGGTACTCATGAGGTACTCTGATGTATATAGATGGTTAGATAGAGTATGTCAATTAGGGTTAGAGTGTCTAATATTCTTGTATATATATGGATAATAGTAATGAGATAGGTAAGAAAGCTTTTTATCCCTCAGCTGCCTCTTTCTCTCTTTTCAGAGCCTCCCTCTCATATGGTACTTGCTACACTAGTTTACCATTCAACTCTGCAGGTTTGAACAGAGTTTTGTCATGGTGCGGTGAACGTGGAGCCTGCAACAAAGTGTGAATCTTTCACCACATATGAGAACTTGTAGTTAGAGTAGCTCGTAAAAGGTAGATCTGTCCTATTTATTCATCAATGGCAACGAATGAGGCAGAGGTGATGAATCCAGATACGCAGAGTTTTACTGCAGTAGATTTTCAGAACTTTGCAAAGATGATGGCTCAGTTTCAAGCTTTCCAAGCCACTTCTAGATCTAACACCAACCTTCTTCAAGATCCTTCAAGTTGTTACTACCTTCACCCAAGTGAGACACCTGGAATCGCTCTCACAACCACTCCACTTACCACATTGAACTACCACACCTGGTTGAGATCTGTGTGGATCTGTTTAAAATCGAAGAATAAAATTAGATTCATTGATGGCACGCTACTCAAACCAGCTCCAACGGATTATTCATATGATGCTTGGGACCGTTGCAACACGTTTGTGCTATCATGGCTACATGGATCATTGAGTCCAGAAATTTTGCAGAGTGTACTGTGGTGCGACAATGCACACGAACTGTGGAAGGACCTCAAACATCAATTTTATGAGGGTGATTTATTTCGGATTGCTGAGCTTGAGGAAGATCTGTTCAGCACAAAGCAAGGTGAGTTATCCATCACCTCTTACTATACAAAACTAAAAGGGATTTGGGAGGAAATAGACAAATTCAGACCCATACCAACTTGTGCTTGCTTGAGTAATTGTAGCTGTGGATTAGACATAATGAGGCAATATAGGTTGCAGTCTTATATGATTCGTTTTCTTAGAGGTTTAAATGACCAATATGCAAGTGTGCGCTCCCATATTATGTTGCTTAAGCCCTTTCCAGATGTGAATACTGTTTTTTCTCTACTTCTTCAATAAGAGAGACAAATGATGCATCTCATTGAACCAGATTCTAGAATGTTAGTGAATGCTGTTCACACTAAATCTATAGGTGAAAGAGAGTCATACCAGATTAGCCAAGGCAGTGTCAAATTTATCAATACTGGAGGTGAAAAAGGCCAATTCGGGACCAATAATGTCAAAGGAAGAGGAAGAGGGCGTGGTAAAGGTGGCAGAAATACTACTAGAGGAGCTCCCAAACTTTGCTCTTATTGTGGAAAACAAGGTCACTTGGTGGATACATGTTACCAGAAGCATGGCTTTCCACCACATTTGCAACCAAATCACTCTAATGGAGTACCTCTTTCAGCTAATTCAGTAAACTCAGTGGTAGTTGCGAGTAATGCAGAATGCAACCCCACAGTTATCCAAAATGAAGGCAAGATCAGTTTGGATGGGATATTCTCGAATAGACAGAAAGAAGCACTTATTGCACTATTCCAGCAACATAAAGAACCTCTTCATGATGAAAATTTGGCAACCATTCATGCTCCTTCAGCCGGTATATTTCATCTCATTTCTCTTTCCGGTTTTGAATTGAATTCTCAAGATTGGATTTTAGATACAGGAGCAACTGTTCACATTTGTTTTAGTCTTAAACATTTTTATTCTATTAAACATATTAATTCAGTTAAAATTATCATGCCAAATGGTTCACAAACTGTTACAACCTTATGTGGAACAGTTTTCTTCTCAGCTGATTTTTATTTGACTGAGGTTCTATATATACCAAGTTTTAAATGTAATCTCATTTCTATTTCAAAAGTTACTAATGCCTTATCTTGTTGTTGGAGCGACCTACCTTGAGGATGATTGGAATTGCTGATCAAAAGCGAGAGTTGTATACAATGAATATTCAAGCAAAGATGGCTGTTAACTTTAGCAAATTAGAAGAAAAGATTTTGAATATTATGACAGAAGAACAGGACACTTCACAAAGTGTTCTTTGGCATTATAGGTTAGGCCATATTTCTTTTAGTAGATTGCAACAATTACGAAAAATGCATCCATTTATCTCATGTCCAAACAATGATGTACCATGTGATCCATGTCATTTTGCAAAACAAAAGAGGCTACCTTTTTCGAATAGTTTGAGTAAATCTGAATTTCCTTTTGATTTGATTCATGCTGACATTTGGGGGCCTATTGCCACACCATCTACTTCTGGCCATAGATATTTTTTAACCATTGTTGAGGATAGGAGTAGGTTTACTTGGATTTTCTTTATGAAAAATAAATCTGAAACTCGCTCTCTTTTAAAGAATTTTGTTGAAATGATTTATACACAAAAGGGAATCATGGTAAAAGCCATTAGAACTGATAATGGCCAGAAATTTTTGATGACTTCTTTCTATCAAAAGAAAGAAATTTTACATCAAAGAAGTTGTGTGAAAACACCACAACAAAATAGAATTGTTGAAAGAAAGCATCAAGATATTCTAAATGTAGATAGGGCTCTCATATTTTCTTTTAATCTTCCAAATTGTTTTTGGCATTATGCAGTGGCTCATGCTATTTAATTACATAATTAATAGAGTACCCCAAGTTACATTTAAACATAGCCCATATCAAATTCTTAATGGCAACATTCCAGAATTAACATCTCTAAAGGTTTTTGGTTGTTTAGCCTTTACTTCTACTTTATATGCTCATCGAAAGAAATTGGATCATAGAGCACGAAAGTGTGTCTTTCTTGGATATAAATCAGGGACAAAAGGCTATATTTTACTTGATATTAAAACCAAAGAAGTTGTTATTTCTCGAAATGTTGTTTTCTATGAATCCTATTTTCCTTTCAAAGAGATTTTTTTTTTCAAATGATCAATCTTTAGGCACTAAAAATTCGTACTCTCAAAATATGTACTCTCAAAATTTTAATGCTTCTCATCTTGAAATGAATTTTCATTTAGATCCTTTTTGCAGTAGTGAAACATCAAATAAATTGCTTAATTTGGACACTCTTTCTAATTTCAAAAATAATTCACTCACAAGATCAAGAGACTTGCATTCTAATGAAGAAATTCTCATTTCTGAACCTCATGCACCTGCATCTAACTCTCCTAATTCTCACTCACTTGAACTTGCATCTCATGATTTTTCTTCTGGTCAACCTTCCATTTTTGAAGCAAATAATTTTGAATCTTGCTACATCATTAACTAATCCAAACAGCACATCTGATGCTAATGAACTTAGAAGATCATGCAGGCAAAGAAAACAGCCATCCTATTTGCAAGAGTATCATTGCATGCAGGTCAATATTTCGGCTCAGCAATCTCCAACTTCCTTTGAAGTGAAGTATCCAATCTCTGACTATGTATCTTACAACACATTGTCAATAAGGCATAAAGCTTTTTCAGCTACTATATCCTGCACCACAGAACCAAGAAGTTATGAAGAGGCCATCCTCTATGATTGCTGGCGTAAGGCAATAAGTGCCGAATTGAATGCTCTTGAGGGGAATAAAACATGGAAACTGACTTCTCTTCATTTTGGAAAGAAGGCAATCAGTTGCAAATGAATTTTCAAGATCAAGTTCAAACCCAATGGTGAGGTAGAACGCTACAAGGCAAGGCTCGTTGCAAGAGGCTTCACTCAAATGGCAGGTTTTGACTACTTTGATACCTTTAGTCCAGTCATCAAACTCACTACTTTAAGAATGCTTTTGGCTATTGCTGCTACTAAAGGATGGTATGTCCACCAGTTAGACGTTAATTCTGCTTTTTTCCATGGAGATTTACCAGAAGAGGTGTATATAAAACCTCCATTAGGATTGGCAGTGCCATCTGGTTCAGTTTGTAAGTTGGAAAAATCGTTATATGGCTTGAAACAGGCTAGTAGACAATGGCATCAGAAGTTATGTTGTATTCTCGTTGAAGATGGATATACTCAATCAAAATCAGATAGTTGTTTGTTCACTAAACTATCTGATTCAGGCTTCACATGTATCCTTGTTTATGTGGATGACCTAGTTTTAGCAGGAGATGATTGGAGAGAAATTGCAAGGATTAAACAGCTCTTGGATAACAAATTTAAAATTAAAGATCTTGGCGAATTAAAATTTTTTCTTGGTTTGGAAATTGTCAGAAGTCAGCAGGGCATTGCCATGTATCAACGCAAATATACACTTGACTTACTTGATGAGTTTGGGTTGATGAATGCAAAACCAGCCTCCACGCCAATAGATTATACAAGTCATCTATCTAAATCTTCAGGAACTCCTCTTGATGATGTTGCACCTTATAGACGGCTAATTGGACGTTTAATTTACCTCACCAATACACGGCCGGATATATGCTTCGCAGTTGGTAAGTTGCTCTGCATGTGCTTCGATATCTTAAAGGTGCTCCTGCCAAGGGAGTGTTATTTTCCACCTCCAACAATCTCACACTCACTGCCTTCTCTGACTCAGATTGGGGAGCTTGTCCAGACACTAGACTTTCAGTATCTAGATTTTGTTTCTTTCTTGAAAAGTCATTGATTTCTTGGCGAAGTAAGAAGCAACACACCGTAGCTCGCTCCTCGGCTGAAGCTGAATATAGAGCCATGGCTCTTGCCACTTGTGAGGGAGTGTGGCTCTCTTACTTGTTGAAAGACTTTAGAATACCTCTCTCTCGTCCTATTGTTATGTACTGTGACAATCAATCCGCTCTCCATATTGCTGCTAATCCAGTCTTTTACGAAAGGACTAAGCATATAGAGATTGATTGTCATACTATTCGTGATAGAGTTCAGGAAGGACTGATTAAGCTTCTTCCAGTTTCTTCAATAAACCAAGTTGCTGATATCCTAACTAAGTCACTGTCACCTAAAAGTTTCTTCTCTTATAATGGCAAACTGGGTCTCATCAATTTTCATGTGCCCCAGCTTGAGGGGGGATGTAATTGAGGTTATATATTAAATAGTATTTTATTTTATTAATCAGATACTTCTTAGGTACTCCTGAGGTACCCTGGTGTATATAGATGATTAGATAGAGTATGTCAATTAGGGTTAGAGTGTCTAATATTCTTGTATATATATGGATAATAGTAATGAGATAGGTAAGAAAGCTTTTCATCCCTCAGCTGCCTCTTTCGCCTCCCTCTCATATGGTACTTGCTACATTAGTTTACCATTCAACTCTGCAGGTTTGAACAGAGTTTTATTAGTCTCTTTTTGAAGATTAATTCTACTGAGGTCGAGATACTCCAAAGAAGAAAGATTGGAAATCCCATAGAGTATATTATCAGCTTTAAGATTGTCATTATTTGACAAATTAAGATGGTGAATGTTGTTAGAAGAGTTTTTACGCTGATCATAATATTGGATGATGTTGATGTCATTATTGTTCAAATCCAAATAACTTAGAAATTGAAGATCAAACAAAGCAGAGAGGTTGAGTTCACTTGTTAGGCAACACAATTTGTTAAAATTATTATCATAATTAGAAAAAATTGTTGGACAATGGAGATTGAGCTCTTTGACTTTGTCGATGATGTTATCATAATTAGGCAACAATCTTTTCTCTCAATGGACCATGAGAAAAAGTAAGTCAAAAGGATCAATGACTCCATATTTAAATGTGAGCAATAAGTTCTTGTCCTATTTATCATAAAAAAAGACTTTGAAATTGCACGTAGCTCTACATAGTAATAATAAACAAAGTAAAAAAATTTGAATATAGTATTAAAAGTCCATATTTTAGTTTCAACTGCAAAATTTGAGATCATAGGAATAAAGATTATAAGTGAAAATAAAAATGCAGTAGTTATTGTAAAAAATCATAGAAATAATAATACCAAATGAATCAAATTATTTATTCTTAAAAATCATGTTTGTCATGTTGTAACAACAACTTAAAATTGGAGCACAATTATATTTTATCCCACCCTATTTGATATAGCTATTGAAAACTCATTTTCACTTAGATTTAGAACATGAATTTTTTCACAATTTCTTAACAAGAGAGGTAATATTTCAGATAATCAATTATTGAATAGACTAAATGAAGTTAGATTGAAAAAATACCAATTTAGTGAAAAATTTAGCTTCTAAAATTATTACCTTCAAAGTTAATATATTGTAATGATTTTCAATGCATCCAACAATTCGGAGTCTTTCTGATAAAAGATTATGAGAGGGATCGAAATATTTCAATTTTTTTTGTCTTATGACATAAGAAATGAGAAATGGATCGAGACAAAGAGTTGTTGGATATAATATAAAAGTGTGTCATTTGGTAATACTCGTGGCACATTACCTCTCAAATTATTACAACTCAGCATTAAAACTTTGAAATTAAGTAACACATTTGAAATGCTACTGCCATTAATTGAATTGTTATGCAGAACAAGAGAGTAAACTTGATCAGAAACTAACTTCTAGAGATAACATACTCTAATACCATTTATTGGGTCATCATGGAGAGTTTTCGACCACTAGGGAGACTCTAGAGAGGAACCAAGTTAGATAATTACTCTGATACTACTTATTGGGCCACTGTGGGAGCTCCGACCACCGGAGAGATTTCGAGGAGGAATCAAGTGAGAGAACATACTCTGATACCACTTGTTGGGTCACCGTGGGAAGCTCTCGACCACCGGAGAGACTTCGAAGAGGAATCAAGTGAGAGAACATACTCTGATACCACTTGTGGCGTCATCGTGGGAAGCCCTCGACTATCATGGAGATTTCGGAGAGATACCAAGAAAGAGAACATACAATGAGAGATACTTCTCGAGATAATCTATTTTTGAATAGACTAAATGAAATTAAGTTGGACAAAAAACTTATTGAGTAGAAAATTTGGCTTCTAAAATTATTGTCTTCTAATTTAACATGTTGTAATAATTTCCAATGCATCTAAAGCAATCTTCTCTAATAAAAGATTATGAGAAAAATTCAAATATTTTAAATTTATTTTTTTTCTTTTGCCTTATAACATAAGAAATGAAAATTGGATCCAGACAAAAAGTTATTAGATAAATTTAAAAAAATAAAATTTGGTGATATTCGAGACGTATTATCTCTTAAATTATTGTCATCTAGCATTAATATTTTAGAATTAAGTAACATATTCGAAATGCTGTTATTAATTGAATTGTTATGTAGAACAAAATATTGAACTTAATCAGAAATAAATTTTCAAAACTTTTAATTAGTTCTAATAGAAATTTTCAGTTCATAATATTTAAAAATTGTAGAAAGCTCGTGTATATATCCATGAAGTATATATATCACAATTTTAATTTGAGCTCACAGTGATTCAATATTTTATTATGAGATTAAAAATCTTAATTAAATTCATCGTGTTATTGGTTAATTATTATTCTATTAATATTAAAATTTTGAAAAAATAATTAAATTAAAAATGTAATTTTAAAAAAATTATTATTATTATTAATCAATATACAACAATAATAATTATTAAAATTTTATATTTTTAAGGGTAAAATGCATATATAAACCAATTAGAGGCCAATATTATACATGTCTACCGAAACGAAAAATATTATAAGGATCTACCAAGTATTTTTATGTAATTCGAACGAGACCCATTCGAATTATAAAATCTAAAACTAATTCGAAGCAGTGTAATTCGAATTATGCATGGACGAAATGTTTTAGTAATTCGCATAAGGATGAAACCAACAACATGCACATGAATATAGCTCTAATTCGAAATGGACTAATTCGAATTACCACAAGTAGCAGCTCAAGGTAATTCGAATTGGTCTCATTCGAATTATCAATGAATGCCCTATAAGTGCTTGTTTGGACGCCATTATTTTGATAAAAAAAAATCTTTTTTCAATGAAAAAATATCTTTTTTTATTTTTTAGTGTGTTTGGCAAATTTCTAGTAGTAAAGTAAAAGTACTAGAAAAATAAAAAAAAAACATCTTTTTTTAAAAGATATTTTTCTCTTAAAAAAAGATGTTTTTCATGTAATAAATAAACAAAAAAGTACTTTTATATTGTTATACCCAAACATAATTAATAGATAAAAAGATCTTTTGGCATGAGATAACCAAACATAAAATTACTTTTACTTTTCCATAAGATCTTTTAAAAAAAAATAACTCAAAAAAAAATCTTTTTTTAGAAACTCATCCAAACAAGCTCTAAATATAGTTCGAATTCAGCTTCTTTTTTAATGCATGAAATATAAAATATATTTTTTAATTTTTAAATTATTAATATTTTTTAATAAATTTATTTAAATTATATCATAAAAAATATTTTATTCCATGTAAAATAATTAAAAAATAGCTTAAAAAATGTTAGAAGTACTATAAAAATTTGTAATGTCCCAATGACTTAGGTAAATACATGCATCTACTCAAATTTTAAATAAAATACTCTACATAGTCAATAATAATTTAAAAATAAAAAATAAATTTAAATGCAAATATTCATGCATGTACTCAAATTTTAAATAAAATACTCTACATAATCAATAATAATTTAAAAATTTAAAAAAAAATTATTCCATGAAAAATAATTTTAAAAAAATGGCTTAAAAGATATTAGGAGTACTATAAAAATTTGTAATGTCTGAGTGACATAGGTAAGTAGATGATAAACATCTTTTAAACCATTTTTAAAATTATTTTGCATAGAATAAAATATTTTTTTGTGATATAATTTAAATAAATTTATTAAAAAATTAATAATTTAAAAATTTAAAAATATATTTTATATTCCATGCATTAAAAAAAAAGTTGAACTCAGAATTATATTTATAGAACATTCATTAGTAATTCGAATGAGACCAGTTCGAATTATCTTGCTACTTGTGGTAATTCGAATTAGTCCCCTTCGAATGAGAGTGATATTCACGTGCATGTAGTTCGTTTCACCCTCATTTGAATTACTAAAACATCTCGTCTCGAATTAGTATTGGATTTTATAATTCGAATGGGTCTCATTCGAATTACATAAAAACACTTAGTAGATCCTTGTAATATTTTTCATTTTGGTAGATATGTGTAATATTGGCCTCCAATTGGTTTATATATACATTTTGCCCTATTTTTAATGTATTATATTCATATATTCTCGAATTGGTTTATATATACATTTTGCCCTATTTTTAATGTATTATATTCATATATTCTTATCAGGGATGCTACACATATATTTAACCATGTAACCAAGTTGGCCCAACACCAAAAAAACTAATACCATTAAATAAAACGTGAAATACACGCGCCCAACACACACGAAATCGCTCTTACCCAACGCTTCTTCTCCTCCACGCTTCTTCTTCTTCTTCTTCTTCTTCTTCTTCTTCTTCTTCTTCTTCTTCTTCTCACGCTCGTTTACGCACGAAGCGTCTTCTTCTTTTTCGCCTTCTTCTTCGCGTTCCTCCTTCTCCTTTTTTGCGTTCCTTCTTCTTCACGTGTTTTCTCCTTATTGTCATTCTTTTGTTGTTGTTGCTGCTGTATTTTTTTGTCTTTTTCTCCTTCTCTCTCTCGTGAAGAAGCAGTAGAAGGTGAGGAAGAAGAGTTTTGAATAGTGCAGAATAAACCAAACACAGTACTCATGGTGAACCGAACATAGTACTCATGGTGAACCAAACACAATACAATTGTATAGTACTAAGTGAACGAAACATAATCCATTATATAAAATCAAATTCAAACAACTTTCTGCAGAATGAACCAAACACAGTACTCATGGTGAACCGAACATAGTACTCATGGTAAACCGAACACAATACAATTGTATACTTATAGTACTGAGTGAACGAAACATAATCCATTATATAAAATCAAATTCAAATAATATCAATTCAATTCAATTCAGTACAACTTCGTCTATTTAATTCAATTCAAATTAGCAATTACATTCCATTCAATTCGATTCAAAATTGAATAATCCAAACTTTGTCAGTTTGATTCATTTCAAAAGAGTAATCCAAATCGCTCTCATGTTTACCAAAAAATTATGAACATCTAAACACTGAACCCTAAACCCTAAACCCTAAACACTAAAATCAGAACCTGAACACTGAATCCTGAACCCATAAACCATAAATCCTTAAAACCTAAACCCTACACCCTAAAACCTAAACCCTAAACCCTAAACCCTGAACCCGAACCCTGAACTTTGAATTCTAAACCCTGAATGCTAAATCCTAAACCCTAAACCCTAAACCCTGAACTCGAACCTGAACACTGAACTTTGAACCCTAAACCCTGAACCCTACTGTAAATCCTAAACCCCTAAAACCCTGAACCCTAAACCCTAAACCCTCAACCATGAACACGGTGAACCGAAATTAATACACGGGGCGAACCGAAAGTTTGAAACATACTGAACCCTGAACCCATAAACTAGGGGTGACAAAATGGGTCGAGCCCGTCGGGCCGATCCGCTAAACCCGCTAAAAAAGGCGGGTCGGGCTAGGATTTGGAGCCCGTCAAATTAAAAAAAAATTCGCCAAACCCGCACCGCCAAATTGGCGGGTTTTGGCGGGGCGGGGCGGGCCGGTCCGCTGGGGCGAAGATTTTTATTTTTTTATTAAATGGGCCGGCCCGCTTTGCCACCCCTACCATAAACCCTAAATCCTAAAACCCTAAACCCTGAAACCCTATCATAATTCTTTTGTTGTTGTTGTATTTTTTTGTCTTTTTCTCCTTCTCTCTCTGGTGAAGAAGCAGTAAAAGGTGAGGAAGAAGAGTTTTGAATAATGCAGAATGAACCGAACACAATACTCATGGTGAACCGAACACAATACAATTGTATAATACTGAGTGAACGAAACATAATCCATTATATAAAATCAAATTCAAACAGCTTTCTGCAGAATGAACCGAACACAGTACTCATAGTGAAACAATTGTATAGTACTGAGTGAACGAAACATAATCCATTATATAAAATCAAATTCAAATAACTCTGCCTACAATTTACATATTATCAATTCAATTCAGTACACCTCCGTCCATTTAATTCAATTCAAATTAGCAATTGCATTCCATTCAATTTGATTCAAAATTGAATAATCCAAACTTTGTCAGTTTGATTCGTTTCAAAAGAGTAATCCAAATCGCTCTCCTGATTTGAAGTTGAGTCATTTATTGTTTCGATTCAGAAGTACAGATCGAAGAAGAAAACGAAGAAGAATAGGAAGAAGTTAAATGCAACCAGATCGAAATAAGAAAACGAGAAGATGAACGCGACCAGAGAAGAACGACGAAGGCAATGCAGATCAATAAGAAAGAATACGAGCAGAGAAGGAGGTTTACGTTGGAGCAGAAGGTTTACATTGAGCAAAACTTTAGGTTGCAACACGTTATATGTAGCGCGTGTATGACAAACGAGTGACGGGTGGGAGACGCGCGTGTGGAAAAAAAATTACTTGGTTAACAACCATGTAAAAAATACATGGATGCAGAGCATTTCCGTATTCTTATACAGTATACTAGTTAAAAAAAAGGTGTATTAAAAACATTAAAAAAAACATTTAAAATTAGCAGTTCCCGTGTGTTGACTCAGCCACAGCAGGTACATAGATAAAGCAGCTGAGAAGAGGAAGAAGAAGAGCGCGAGTCAGTGACTCAGTGAGTCACAAGACAATGGAAGCGCTTAAACTGTGGAACCTAACAAGCCAACCACTCAAGAGGCACTTACTTCACTCAACTACTTCAATCACCTCTTACGCATTTCGTCGAACACCTCGTACCCTCCTTCTCCGCTCCTCCTCTTCTTCTTCTTCTTCTTCAACCGCCTCTTCCTCCGCCCCCGACGTCGACAAACCCACCGGAGCTGCTTCCAGGACTGCTGGACGCAACCGCCGTGCCCCGGCGTCTCCGACCACTTCGACTTCCGATAGGGAGGCTGTTCGAGCCATTCGCTTGAGGAAGGTAAGCCTTGGCTCTTAAGTGTAATGAAGATTCTATTTTTTTCTTTTTTTATGTTTTCATTGATTTATTTTTATCTTAGGATCAGTGTTTATCTGATGCGCGAAGAAATGGTTAATGTGGAGCTGCCTTTTAGTTACATACTGTCCCTATCGATTTAATTTTAGCTGGTTGTTTAGAATTTGAGAAAAGTTTGAAACTAGAAAGGATTTATGTTTAATTATATTACATTGACACGCTCAATACTCGAATGATTATCCAAAAGAATGATGACAATGTAAAAAAGTTTTAATATTGTTGGTGTATCAAAAGTTAGCTCAATGATATGAGAAATGTCTTTCTTTTACTCTCTTTTGTTAAAAAAAAAAAATTCTTATGCTAGATTTTATTTGACTATATATATATTTTTTTTTGCCTCTTAGAGGATTTGATGGGAAATTGAATGTAAGATATCAAATATCATTGTTTGGATTGGATTCTCATTAGGGTTAGAATGGGCAACAGTTTTGAACATGATGGATCTTTATTGATGGTTGGCTTGCTAGAGGACTAAAATGCTTAATGGTTTTGGTTTGAGATTGTCTTCTTATAGGACCCTTCTTCGAGGTTGTTTTGTAGGTTGAAGAACTGAGAAGTAAAGGGCTTGATCCATATGCTTATGGATGGGAGAAAACTCACAGTGCTAATCAGCTGCAAGATATATATAGAGATCTGGGAAATGGTGAGGAAGCAAACGGTGAGAATGACCATGTATCAATTGCAGGAAGAATTGTTGCTAGAAGAGCATTCGGCAAGCTTGCTTTTTTGACACTAAGAGATGATTCTGGGACAATTCAGGTTTTCTATTGCCTTCTCTACATTCTATGTATCTTTGAACTAAATAATGTTAGAGTTTCTTATTTATTTATTTATTTTTTTAATATGTTAGTAGTGTATTTGTTCATTGTTTTCTGGTTTGAATCTTTGTACTTAGATGCAATTTTTTATTCTTAGATATGGTAGAGGTTGTATTTCTGCTTCAGAGTGAATGTTATGACAGCTGCTAACTGAAGTTGTTGAAATCAATGATTTCAGCTCTATTGTGATAAGGAGAGACTCATAGATGACCAGTTTGAACAGTTGAAAGCTCATGTTGATATTGGTGATATACTAGGTGCAAGAGGTTCAATAAAACGCACAGAGAAAGGTAAAATTCAGTAGGTGTCTTAAATAGATTTTCTTCTTCTTTAATTGAAATTTATCTAATTTTCTTCTTCCATCTATGTTATGCGTTACATAAATGGGAAGCAATTGTGAGCTTACAGTGTTTTGGACTTTTGGTCATACACATGAAAAAGCAAGCTACCAAAACTTTCAGTAGCCCATAGAATAATACTATTTGAAATATATATTGTTCCTAGTTTTATTTATACATTGTGTTTTAGATAGTTGCCTTCATTTCTTTTTCTTCTTAAGTAGTATAATAGTTTCAAAAATGTGAAAGGGGTCGGGAGTATTTTGAAATTGCCTGTTAGCCTGTTATCATTATACTTTATGATTTCTTGTTTTTCCTTTTGCAGGAGAACTTTCTGTGTGTGTCCTTTCTTTTGCAATCCTTACCAAATCTCTGCTTCCACTACCTGACAAATATCATGGCTTAACTGATATAGATAAACGCTATCGCCAAAGGTAAGATTGCATTTTAATTTGTGTTAATTCCTTCGTTTACATCTTTTAATTTATGTATATTACTTTGGGGCTACAGGAAGGGTTTGAATAGCTTTTTTATAGTTCTATTATATATTGATGCATTAAGTATTTTTTCAGAGATATTCTTTTGACTGCAATTCTTTGTACTGGGTATTTCCTCATAATTTAATCAATTTGACATCTCATTTCTTGTTAACTCAAGTTTAAATTACACAGGCCATATCAAAATCAACCACTTTATATTGTACTAGATTTTAATCTACTGTATGTGTAATATAACTTTACAAAGGAATCCAATGATGTGCTCACATGTAATTTAGTAAAATTCTACACCTCTGGTTTTTTAAGTGACTAAAATTGTTAAATGAGATATTGAGTTATCAACACATATTATATGATAGTCCAAAAATTTTTATGAGGTTGTATACATCTAAATTAACTTATCATTTATCTCATTTAGTCTCCTTTTTGCAGGGGTGATGATGAATATTTTCATCTATATTTATTTATTTTTATTTTTTAACTTTTTATCACTTCTGTTTGTTTCTTATTTTTTAGTATTTCCTGTTCCATTTTATTTCGATGATGGTCTCTAATTATCCTTCCCCACTCCGCCTGAATTGAAATTTGGCTCTTCAAATATTTTTTTCTTGTTTGTTGTGTTTAGATACGTAGATATGATTGCAAATCCAGAGGTAGCAGATGTTTTCCGCAAAAGAGCAAAGGTGGTTTAACTTCTAGAGAATTCCCCCCTCTTTATTATTTTTTATTTTATTTTATTCTTTATTGAGGATAGAGGAGAGAGGATAAGAAAACCTCAATATAGATAAAGGAACAATCAAAAAAGAAAAGAGCAAAGATCTCCAATCACTCTGCTTATCTGAGAGATCCCTCTAAGCAGACTATGTGCCTTACACTGGGTAGACACCAGAAGATGTTTAATCTTATCCCACATGACCTGCTTGTGCGCAAGCCTTCCATTAAAGATGTGAGTTATGCTCGAAAAAAATATGCCAAACAACGTCATTGGGAGAACATTGCCTTAATATTTGGCTTCCTTTAATCCTTTCTGCTAATCTGCTCTGAAAAACCAACAAATCTATTCAATAAAAACTGATAAAAAAAATTCAATTTGCCAAGTATAAACCCAACATTCATCAAAGGTACCAAAAATGAGTTTCATAGGAGACAAATTTATGGGTCCAAGGAGCTTAGCAAGCTTTTTAAATTTGAAGCCTCCATAATTTAAGTTTTGAAACAAGATTTTAAATTTTTGTTTCAGAGATTGTTAGCTCACATTCTCCTATTTGTATTAATGTGCAAATTCCATTCAATTAGGTTGTATCAGAGATACGGAGAACAATGGATTCTTTAGGTTACATTGAAGTTGAAACCCCAGTTTTGCAGGTGCGTTAATTTGAGTATATTTACACTATTTTTTCTATATGAAAGCAAACAAACGTACACAATTTATGGGGACTCTTTTAGTTGTTGATATATTTTTTTTTCTGGCTCTCATTCTCTGGTATCTTGTACATGGAGTATAGCTTCCCTGATTAGTTTCCATTGACTAGGGAGCAGCTGGGGGAGCCGAAGCCAGACCATTTATTACACATCATAATTCTCTTGGAAGGGACTTATATTTGAGAATTGCAACTGAATTACATCTGAAGAGAATGCTGGTGAGGTTTGAAATATTTTTTAGTGTAAAACTCCTTGTCTGGTATGTGTTCAAACAGAGGGGTGTACATATCTTTTTTACTTTTTATCATCTTATGAGGTAATGCTATGTTTTTATAGAGGGAGATATGTTTTGGTATTCACTCTGAATTTAGTGCATTGGAATAAGATTATTAGTCATGATCTTCCTTGTTCGTTTTTTCAATATTTTTTAGAGCATGTTTGGCTATTTTTGTATTGGTGAAATAGAAATTAGAATCTTGCTTCTTTTGCTGAATGGAAATTTCATTTAGTTTAGCTGTGAAATTCTTGGAAAACTTTTATCTTGATTATGTCAATTTGTTAATGACTTCAACTTTTTTCTTTGTCACAGGTTGGTGGATTTGAAAAGGTATATGAGATTGGGCGAATATTTAGAAATGAAGGAATTTCAACTCGTCATAATCCTGAATTTACAACAATAGAGGTAACATTTTAATCTTGTGAAGTTTGGTTTCCTCAGATATATATGATCTTGCATGTCATACTTTGCTTCCAGTTTTACATTAACAGATGTAAACTCAAGCAGAAAAAGGGTTGTCTTAGTTTGTCACTGAATGCATTTGTTTGTGATTTTGGCGGATGAAAGTTACCCTTTTAAACAATTGTTGTTTCTTTGTGTTTATATATATATATATAGTAGAAAATAATATGCCTTTTTGCTTTCCTTAGAAATAGATAAGGAGCTACTTCTCCCGGAATCAGAACCGATAAGAAAGAAATTTCACTTCACAATACAGGAACCTGTAACTTATTTTTTTTCGTCTTTTAAATATCACTCATTTCTCACTCTCCCCCTCCCTCATTCCTTGTAATTTTATATGAGAAAAGTACTTGACTAAGAAATATTTGTCATCTTCAAACAATTTAACAATTTCTGGTTATATGATAAAAAATACATTTATGCTTATCAGCTTATGTCCAAATGCAAAACAATTTTCTTTCTGTGCTTCTACTTCTATTAAGTACTTTTCTTGAATCTTAATTGAATGGACCCAATAGCAATCATAAAACACTGTTGAATCTTGTCATAGATCAACAATTATTGTTTTAAAGGAACCTTAATTTGTTTTAAGTCTTCTTTGTTACTTACAATAGGCATGCATGATGCTTCCCCTAATCTTGTTGTAGCTTAAGGTTTCAAGCTAGTTGCTTTACAAATATTATACTATATGGTATTTTGCATTCTTGTATGCCTTATAATTCTCAGTTGATCTTGAATGACATTCTGATATGTATTGATGTTAGTTGAATTTTAGATGTATGAAGCATACTCAGACTACCAAAGCATGATGAATTTGGCAGAGGAGATTGTCACTCAATGTGCCCTAGCAGTTCTTGGGAAACTTACCCTAGATTATCAGGTTGCAACTGTTCTTATTATATATAACCTTGAGTTGTGGTGCGTTATGTATGATAGATTTCTTCTCTTGTGATTTTGTTGTGAAAAACAAATCTGTTGATGCTGGTGCAATGACTCTATGCAGGGAGTTGAGATATGTCTGGAGAGACCTTGGAGGAGGGAGACCATGCACAACCTTGTTAAAGAAGTTTCCGGCATTGATTTTAGTGAATTGGGATATGATCTTGAAGTTGCAAAGAAAGTTACTCTTAGTACCCTTGGAAACAATCTTGATGCCAAGGACAAAGCTTCGATTGAAGCTTGCCAATCTGTTGGCCATCTACTTAATGAGGTTGGTTTCCCTCACCTTTAATTATCTATTTGCATCCATTTGTTTGATTCCGTTTATTTGCAAAACTTTGTCTTTTTGCAAGTAATCACACTTGTACTTTTAAGTTGATGCTCACATTCTTTCTGATTGCACTTTTGGCACTTGTTATATTATCATTTTTCTTGATATACTAACAAGTTATTTTATTTATTTATTTATTTTGGTTAGGTCTTTGAGGTTGTTGTAGAACCAAAGCTCATCCAACCTATATTTGTTTTAGACTATCCAATTGAAATATCTCCACTGGCCAAACCACACCGAAGGTATAAACATTGTAGAACATATCTAATAATTTTACTTGCTTTTATTCAATATGTTCAACCGTAAGTTCTATGAAATATTGAAATGTTAATATGTTAAAAATCATAATGGGTATAAACAAAAGATAAAGTAGGGTTCACAATTTCAGTGTTTTAATTTAAACTGAATATTAAACTATGATATCCTTTTCCTTTCTTCCAGTAGCTGATATTTTTAGAGTTGTTTATATTCATACTACTATATATTTTCTGAGATACAATGATGTGCAATTGCTTATAATAATAATGCCATAAGCAATCAGATTAAGTATGCTTCCTGTTTTAATGCTTTCCTCTATCTTACCTTTGATCCTCCATTAGATCCATAGGTTTGACTGAGAGATTTGAACTATTCATTTGTGGCCGTGAGATAGGCAATGCATTCTCGGAACTGACTGATCCTATAGATCAGGTGAGATTTGTTTGGTTTTGGTTTTCCTGCTTGATTTTATTTTATTTCACGTTCTTTCTTTTAGAGGGTAATTCAGGTGCCCTTTATATATATTAGAAAATAGGTTTCAGACTCTCCCAAGAAACTAATCTCTACAAATTATCAAAAGGCATCCTTCTTTCTAGCTCTTTCTACCATACTCTCTTTTTATACTACCTAGTAATCAGTTCTAACTTTTCTTATTTATCCTGCATTATATTTGAAGTGTAGTGACTCTTACTTTGACTGAAGTAAATTGATGAACAGTGAATGGATTTTGATATGTGTGTGTGTGTGCACGGGCGGGCATTTTCTTTTTTGCTGGTACTTGGCAGAGAGGTCGCTTAGAGGATCAAGTTAGACAACATGAAAAGAAGAGAGCTGAGGCTGCTTCAAGAAATGCCGATAAGAAGGAAGGGACGGAAAACGAGGATGACTTATATGAAGTTACTCTTGATGACGACTTTCTAACAGCTTTGGAGTATGGAATGCCTCCAGCCTCTGGAATGGTATTAGAATCTATTTTCCAGTTTTCCTGTCCTTATGTTGTTACTATCCTAGATGAGTAAGAGAATGGTTTTGTTTGACAATTTTTACCTAGAGTTTTTAAGGTTGGTACCTATTTGAAGGAAAACATTATACTATCCTCCTGGAGTAATCCATTCTTACTCCATAATACCAATCTCACCCTTGATCTGTGTTCTCCTCTCTTTTTGTCTCATCCTGCTACTGTAAAGGGTAAAAATACCATCTTCGGAGGAAGGAATTCTTCTTCTAGCAGCATGAAAGCTGAAATCTGACAATTGAAGACACTAATTATGTCCACAGCAACTAGTATTTCTCCTTTCTTAAAATCTTCTCTGGTAACAGGTCAAGTTCACAGACTCGTGTCTTAAAAGTGGAGTCATGCTTGGTTTAAATCTCAAACCCCACAAGTTTGCTTTAGATAAATAAGAGAGTTTAGTTGCGCTAACATTTGTATTTGTAATGCATGATTGGATTTGTGTAAAAACGTTCTACTACCCTGACTGTGCATACAAGTCAAATCCCATAAGTAAATAGTTCTGTAAGACCAGAATGTGATTAGTATTGCTATTACCTTTGATATCGATGTCATGTCTCTGTATTTGTGTTTTGGCAGGTTTCTGGTTTTGATGTAATTTACTGATTTCCTTTTGAATTATGCTAATATTAGTGGATTCATGCATGTGGTCGTTGATGAATCAACATGCCTGTGTATTACAACGATATAGTTAGTAATAGTAATCTTCTATTTTGTGTACAAGTTATGCTTTCCAATATCAATCTCTTGCATTATTTATGCAACAAACTCTTGCGTTTTCTTTTTCAGGGACTTGGAATTGACAGGATCGTGATGCTTTTGACAAATTCTCCCAGCATTCGAGATGTAATAGCCTTTCCAGTATTGAAAGTCCAGCAATAGTACTGGGTTGTGATGTATGCAATTAATTTTTTTTTTTAAAAAAAGTTTTCCGAAAGTGGGAGTGCTGTGAGTCACTCTAATCAAATATTGTCATAAACTGTATTTTGCATTGACCAAAGAAACAACACTGTATTTTGATTTTGCATATGCTTGCTTAAGTAAATAACTAATAATGAGTTGGTAGTGCGTCAAAATTGAGCAAAAATTTCACGACCAAGAAATGAGTTTTCCAAAGAGTTAATATTCAAAATCGTCCCTGAAAGATACCTCGTTCTCTATATGAGTCCCCGAATGATAAACTTAATCAAAATCGTCCCCGAAAGATGTCGAGGATAACCACGTTAGTCCTTCTGTCAAATCGTCCGCTGAGCTGGCTAACGTCGGGTGACGTGTACCGTTAAGTGCCCGCGTGGCACAGTAACAAAACGACGCCGTTTTGAATCAATGGCCTCCAGAAGCTGAGACGACGTCGTTTGGTCTCCAGGAGAGATTCAAAACGTTGCAACCCATGACCCCCTCTGCCAACAAGCATCTCACTCTGTTTCGCTCCAAAACTTGTCGTCTGCGTCAAGCTATGCCCTAAGCCTTCGACCCAACACTTGAAGCAGGCCATTAACCTTCGTCAACGTAGGAAGACCGGTAGCCTGGAAGAGGTATTGGTACTGAATACAGCGGTGATCGTCTCCTGGAGCAGCATTGGTAGTGGAGGAAGCCATCTCGACTTTTATAGGTAAGGATGAATCGTTTTTCTTGTTTATTGCTGATCAGTAAAGACGGTTCCCAACTTCTTTACATCCAAAGTATCCAAACCGCTCACACCACTCTAACTGCAGTTCATGGAGAATGATTGTGTTTGTGACAGTGTTTCAAGTGCATCAGAAAAAGCATAATAATCATCATCATTATCCTTGTTCACCTTTTTCTCCTCCACATTATACCTAATTTCAACAATGCTCTCAGCTTTCTTTTCTCTACCACCATCCATTTTATTTCTAACCACACTGACATTGAAAGAGTTTGATCTATTTGTAGCCCTGATCTTATTTGCAAGTTTAGAATCCTGTTTGAAACAAGCATTTGTGGATTTTCCAGGGGGAAGCCTTGGACTTGGAGTGTTTGATGCTTCCTTAGAAGGTTGATGCTCAGATCCAGCACTATTGCCATTGCCATTAGCACTATTACCCTTGCGCCTTCCGGGGACATGCTCCAGATTCACAGTTCAAAATAGTCTCATACCTTAATTTATTTGCAGCTCTGAGGCCTAAAACTCTGCTAAGAGAATCCTAGTTCCGACTCTTGAAACCTGAAAATGAAAAAGGAAAGAAGAACCGATCATTCATAATTCAAACAATAACAACAAAGAGCAGAATCTCTGATTCAATTCAGCATATCTTGAACTAAGTTCAGAGACGAAACAGAAAAATGAAAGCACTAGTGAGCACAATTTAGGCCATTAAGCAGAGAAAAAAGAGAATTTACACAGCATTACTAACAGTTTCAAATATCTAACTTCAGCTTCCAAGTTATCTATTCTCCATGCCTCCTTCTTCACCCTCCTTCAGTTTTGGAATCTTCCTTAGCACCTGCTTCAACCACTGCTTCACAGTCATTACCATCAACCCACTTAAAGTAATTACAGTGATTGTCCTTCTGCAAATTCAAAAATCAGACAAGAATACAATGAATCACACCCAATAACCAAGAAGAAGATGGAAAAACTTCAACACTTTCAAAACAACGTACCCGGTACCTTGAACATGCGTAGAATAATCTGTGTGGGTTCTCTGCTGTCCCAGATTTTTTTATCACAGCCTTCAACCCGCAGAAACATGCTTCCTCATGACTTTTCCTCCTCATTCGCATCGAAGCACTGGAACCGTTACTCTCGTGTGACCGAAGAGATATCCCACCACTACGACATCCATTTCCCGTCTCCATCCTCCCAGCCATCCAACAATTTCAGAATGCGACTTATTTATCATCGCACTTAGGATTAGGGTTCATCAAATTGAGGGACTGATTTGATTTCTTTAAACGAACTTACCTTGTCAGCAACCCCATGGTACACGTAGACCTCAGCCACCCAGGCACTTCACGGTACACGTCACCCGACGTTAGCCAGCTCAGCAGACGATTTGACGGAAGGACTAACGTGGTTATGCTCGACACCTTTCGGAGATGATTTTGATTAAATTTATCATTCAGGGACTCATATGGAGACCGAGGTATCTTTCAGGGACGATTTTAAATATTAACTCGTTTTCCAAATTTTGCCACTCAACAGATGAGTTTTATGAGGAGATTCCCCAATTGTTCAAAACCATAGTGAAGAAACCCTCCTAGTTTGAGTAGTTTCTCCATTATCCAATAAACAAGTTCCCCCAGTTGTCCAAAACCATGGTGAAGAAAGTCCCCTAGTTTCTCCATCATCCAGTTTGGCTCATCGCCCTCTCTTGATGTCTCTTTCTCGTCATTTTCTTCGAATCGGTATTCTGCTGCCACCTTCAACCTCTATCTCACATCCTTCCCTACCTATCTCCCTCGTTTTGCAGCTGCATTGTCGCCACACTATCCGTTGTCTACGCCTGTGTTTTTAAAATGTTTTTCCACAAAATAGTTAAATTATCGAGTCTCACCGTTAATTAAACCAGAATAAAAATATTTAACTTGACGAGATAAGTTAAAGTATATTTCTCTGTCTTAATATCTATCTAGCAGTCTAGCACACATACATATATATTTATATTACAAAAAAAAGATTTTTTTATTTATTTTAGAATTCACTCAAAATATTTGGAGTACAAAATTAGATTTACAGACCGTCAGTTTTTAGTGTCGAAAAAATACACTATTCCTTATAGTGCAAGTGACATAATAGTTCATATTAAAATGATAACTTATTCCAAATAAAAATAATTTGTAAGTTGAGTTAATATTCAAAATCGTCCCTGAAAGATACATCATTCTCCATATGAGTCCCCGAATGATAAACTTAATTAAAATCGTCCCCGAAAGATGTCGAGCATAACCACGTTAGTCCTTCCGTCAAATCGTCCGCTGAGCTGGCTAACGTCGGGTGACGTGTACCGTGAAGTGCCCGCGTGGGCCTAGGGCTGGCAATTCATCCCCTACCTGCGGGTACCCTACCCGGTCCAACCCGTTCGGGTAGGGTAGGATACCCTATCAGCTGCAGGTAGGGTAGGGTACGGTCCGGGTATGCCTGCGGGTAGGGTAGGGTACGGGTTTAGGGTGTACCCTACCCTACCCTATCCGCACCTCAAATATAACACATATTTTATAAAAATTAGATATATAGTGAAGGAAGTGAGAGTTAAGCCCACAACCTCTCTTATGTAATGACTTACAATAAGTGAACAACCACTAAACTAGTTAGTTAATTTAGTAATTTAGAGCATTAGTTTGTTATTTTTTATGTTATTAATATGTATAAAATTTGAAATGATTGAATTTTATATTTACTTTGAAAAAATTTGATATTTCTACGGGTAGGGTAGGGTAGGGTAGGGTTTAGAACTTTAGAGTGCGGGTAGGGTTAGGGTTGAGAGATTCTCAACCCGCGGGTAGGGTAGGGTAGAGTTTTAATAAAATTTTCAACCCGCGGGTAGGGTTAAGGTAGGGTCCAAACCTTACCCTACCCTACCCATTGCCAGCCCTACGCGTGGCACAGTAACAAAACGACGCCGTTTTGAATTAATGGCCTCCAGAAGCTGAGACGACATCGTTTGATCTCCAGAAGAGATTCAAAACGTTGCAACCCATGACCCCCTCGGCCAACAAGCATCTCACTCTGTTTCGCTCCAAAACTTGTCGTCTGCGTCAAGCTATGCCCTAAGCCTTCGACCCAACACTTGAAGCAGGCCATTAACCTTCGTCAACGTAGGAAGACCGGTAGCCTGGAAGAGGTATTGGTACTGAATACAGCGGTGATCGTCTCCTGGAGCAGCATTGGTAGTGGAGGAAGCCATCTCGACTTTTATAGGTAAGGATGAATCGTTTTTATTGTTTATTGCTGATCAGTAGAGACCGTTCCCAACTTCTTTGCATCCAATGTATCCAAACCGCTCACACCACTCTAACTGCAGTTCATGGAGAATGATTGTGTTTGTGACAGTGTTTCAAGTGCATCAGAAAAAGCATAATAATCATCATCATTATCCTTGTTCACCTTTTTCTCCTCCACATTATACCTAATTTCAACAATGCTCTCAGCTTTCTTTTCTCTACCACCATCCATTTTATTTCTAACCACACTGACATTGAAAGAGTTTGATCTATTTGTAGCCCTGATCTTATTTGCAAGTTTAGAATCCTGTTTGAAACAAGCATTTGTGGATTTTCCAGGGGGAAGCCTTGGACTTGGAGTGTTTGATGCTTCCTTAGAAGGTTGATGCTCAGATCCAGCACTATTGCCATTGCCATTAGCACTATTACCCTTGCGCCTTCCGGGGACATGCTCCAGATTCACAGTTCAAAATAGTCTCATACCTTAATTTATTTGCAGCTCTGAGGCCTAAAACTCTGCTAAGAGAATCCTAGTTCCGACTCTTGAAACCTGAAAATGAAAAAGGAAAGAAGAACCGATCATTCATAATTCAAACAATAACAACAAAGAGCAGAATCTCTGATTCAATTCAGCATATCTTGAACTAAGTTCAGAGACGAAACAGAAAAATGAAAGCACTAGTGAGCACAATTTAGGCCATTAAGCAGAGAAAAAAGAGAATTTACACAGCATTACTAACAGTTTCAAATATCTAACTTCAGCTTCCAAGTTATCTATTCTCCATGCCTCCTTCTTCACCCTCCTTCAGTTTTGGAATCTTCCTTAGCACCTGCTTCAACCACTGCTTCACAGTCATTACCATCAACCCACTTAAAGTAATTACAGTGATTGTCCTTCTGCAAATTCAAAAATCAGACAAGAATACAATGAATCACACCCAATAACACAGAAGAAGATGGAAAAACTTCAACACTTTCAAAACAACGTACCCGGTACCTTGAACATGCGTAGAATAATCTGTGTGGGTTCTCTGCTGTCCCAGATTTTTTTATCACAGCCTTCAACCCGCAGAAACATGCTTCCTCATGACTTTTCCTCCTCATTCGCATCGAAGCACTGGAACCGTTACTCTCGTGTGACCGAAGAGATATCCCACCACTACGACATCCATTTCCCGTCTCCATCCTCCCAGCCATCCAACAATTTCAGAATGCGACTTATTTATCATCGCACTTAGGATTAGGGTTCATCAAATTGAGGGACTGATTTGATTTCTTTAAACGAACTTACCTTGTCAGCAACCCCATGGTACACGTAGACCTCAGCCACCCAGGCACTTCACGGTACACGTCACCCGACGTTAGCCAGCTCAGCAGACGATTTGACGGAAGGACTAACGTGGTTATGCTCGACACCTTTCGGAGATGATTTTGATTAAATTTATCATTCAGGGACTCATATGGAGACCGAGGTATCTTTCAGGGACGATTTTAAATATTAACTCGTTTTCCAAATTTTGCCACTCAACAGATGAGTTTTATGAGGAGATTCCCCAATTGTTCAAAACCATAGTGAAGAAACCCTCCTAGTTTGAGTAGTTTCTCCATTATCCAATAAACAAGTTCCCCCAGTTGTCCAAAACCATGGTGAAGAAAGTCCCCTAGTTTCTCCATCATCCAGTTTGGCTCATCGCCCTCTCTTGATGTCTCTTTCTCGTCATTTTCTTCGAATCGGTATTCTGCTGCCACCTTCAACCTCTATCTCACATCCTTCCCTACCTATCTCCCTCGTTTTGCAGCTGCATTGTCGCCACACTATCCGTTGTCTACGCCTGTGTTTTTAAAATGTTTTTTGCTCTTTCTTTTTTTTTTTTATTTACAAGAATGCTTTTAAAATTCTATATCTTTATTTCATCACCAACAAAAAAGTTTGACAGTACCTACCTAAGAAAAAATAAAATAAAAGAGACAATTTTGCATATCTTCCTCTTCTTTTGTTCCCTACAAATCTACACATTTCCAGCACCTATAATTCCTTCGACCTACAATCTGGTTGATTTCCAAAATTATAACGAAACCAAAGTAAACTCAAAGGTTCAATGTGAATAAAGTAAATTTGATTTCAAATATAGATTGAGAAAGAGGAAGGGTCTCAACAACGTCAAGAAGGTGGGGCTGCTCTCAAATGCACAGGAGCTCAGACTGCTCTGCTAAAAAGCGCCGCCCAATTCTCTCCCTCCGCCCTCGCTTCTGCGGTACTGCTGGCCTTGTGACGATTGTTTCTCATCCCTGATTACTTTGTGTCTCTTGTTGCAATACATTGGGTCTATTGCGCTCGACGGATTGCAACTTGCAAGAGGCTGATTGAGTGTTATTTATTGTGTTTTTTATAGGCTGATAGATTCTTAAAATCTTAATTGACAAAAATGAAAAATAAAAACAAATCCAACAAGCAACTTTGAATCCCCAAATGTCCATGTTTTATTTGAACTTCAAGCACATAGAAGATGCACTGAAAAACCAACCCAGCAATCATTTCAAGATTGTGTATGATATAGGTAGAAAATATAGGAAGTTGCATAAGCTGAGGAACTAAACTAAAATGGCTTTTTGTCACCAAAAAAGGCATAAAGTCCATACCATGAATGTTAGTAATTTAAAACTTAGACAGCAACTTTTAGTTCGGAGGCAGAAGCATCTGTATACATAGGGTGAAGGACATGACCTTCCTTGGGCTCAATATGCACCCACTTGCGACCGGTCAGTTTGTTCCTTTCAAACTTAACACATCCCTCTTTCATAGCAAAGAGAGTATGATCTTTACCGATTCCGACATAGTTCCCCGGATGAAAGCGAGTGCCGCGTTGCCGAACAATGATATTTCCCGGTATCACCCTCTGAATGAATGTTGCAAATAAATGAATCATGTCCAGATTGTTAAAGTTTTGTTCCAATTCTATGGTTATAGGTCATAAATTAATGGTCTTGCTTAAATGTTAAATAAAGCAGAATCTCATACCTCCCCACCAAATTTTTTCACTCCAAGGTTCTTGGGTTTTGAATCTCGTCCATTCTTTGTTGAACCGGCTGTCTTTTTAGTAGCCCAACGCCTGAACACAAGACTCAAACCTTCTCCAGAAACATCTAACGTAATGTGTAAAAAATTCATTAATCTAACTTCTTTGAAAGGTAACATTCCAATAACCAAAATAGCAATTATTAAGTTATACCACTAGTGCTTCTATATACAGGAACATTTGTCACGAGTTCCTTGATATTCAATCTTCTGCACAATGATGCCGCAAAATTCATGCTTTCCACGTGATATGGGCACTACTTGAGATACACACTGCATTTGCAAAGAAAGAATCACATGCTGACTAAGCTAGTCAATGATGCTTGGTGTTATAGTAACAAGTCAGTGGAAATGAATTAATTGAGGCAAGACAATACTTTAAATGAGTTGATTGTAGTGGTCCTTTGATGTCATTAGAAGTTAATATGCAGATAGAATCGTATGTAGAATAAATATATAACAGTAAAAGATTTGTTAGAAAGCAAGAACTAATGTCAATGTGTACCCAAAGAAAGAAAGTAGCTCAAAAATGAAATATAATGTATGAACCACAAAGAAGCCCCTCCCCCTTTTCAAAACTACATGAAACACCATAGAAATATCCTTTATGATCATTGCATCAATTACCCAATACACAAAGAATCATAATAAGCACAGGAACACCGTATACCACCCTAATGTCTTAAGGACATGTTTTCTAGCTATGGTAAAGGAAGCTACTTTCTAAGGTGATGCGTCTTTCTATCATTGTTTTTAAGGAGAGGCGTGGCACACAGTGGAGATTGTGACCACTCTTAAGCCATCCAGTTAACTGATGCTAGAGGAGTGTGCAGGACAAAGGAGCTTGCAGGCTGTGTCCAAAATGGTTTGGTCTCATGGGCATGTGAGAAGCTAACCGATGGCAATGGGTCATGCCGACATGGAATGACAAATTGTAACTACAGGAAACTTGAGTAACTATCTATTATAGCCAAGTAACTAACTAACTCAAAATTAACTAACATACGATAGTATTCGCCACTATATAGATAGTAGTATCTGTAGCATTGGCTTCCATGTGAAATGCTACCCATAACTCGATAAGCCAGAAAATGTGTATTGATAATTCATACCACGATATGGGGGGAATGATGCGGTGGTTTGGAAAAAAACTGAAAATGCCTTCCCAAGGTAGGAAGACGAAATAAGAAGCAAGTGTACGCAGCCAGAGAACAATTTAACTGTAGGACTCTAACCAGAAAACAATCAAGCTCAACATGCTTCATATAATCATGAAGTAGGGGTGGCAACTGAGCCTCATGGAGGCGGATACTAAACATATAAACAATTTTAAGCACTATAATTCGTAAGGAAGCCCGATGGACAAGCATTCGATGTAGCCCAAGGTTCAACAAAGTGTCCAACACAAGGAATGTAATACAGGCAACCTACTAACAAAAGGTCACACAAACATAACTTAAATTGTTGCTTCAAGACTCCCCTTCTAAGCATTACAATTTGTAAAGACTCAAAATTCATATAACAAATAATAATGTATAGTTTTTCTTCCTCAAAAATGAGGAGTAACAAACATATATCTGTTTTGAATTTGACTAACACCAAACACAATTGAACAATAAAGAAGGCCAAGCAAAGATCCAATGCAATACATGGCAGATAGAATTGCAGCAAAAGTCCTCATTTTCATTTGCCAAATTAGGGATTAGCACTCACTATCACTACCCAAAACCGAAAGAGCCATGAATGAATTGATGTGTCACAAACAAGCACCAAGTCCCATAAGAGTGCATCGTAAAAGTTGAATAGCCACAAGAGAATAAATCAAAAGAATAAAAAAAAAACAATAAATACCGAATCAAATTACACAAGTGGGAGAGAAGGCACGAATGATTTGTTAAGCGTACCAGAAATTCTCTGTGGACTGCGTCGAGAGAGGAGGGAGGGAGAGAAAACCGCCGCAAAATGCTGGAGCCGGCACTGAGAGGGTCTTCTACTCTTCTTCTCTGAGTAGTTTAAGTGTTTAACCTTTCTTCTGTGCGCTATGTTTTTTTTTTTTTCCCTTTTAATGATTTTGTTTTAAGGATTGAAAAGTGAATTTCTGAAAAAACAAAAACCACCAAAAA
>NC_029793.2:9612982-9634414 GCF_000816755.2 Arachis ipaensis | reverse complement strand
TCTCATTTTTAACCTAAAAAAAAAAAAACATTTTTTCTTTTTAATAAATACCTCCTGAAAAAAAAAATTTTCTGGAATCACACGAACAATTTGATGACAACATTTTTTCTATTTAATAAATACTTTCTGAAAAATCTTCTACCAATACTCATTACAAGAACAAAATCCTTCTTTGAAATGGTGAAAGCGATTACGATCCCTCACAATTATCTCCCTCCCATAAATCTTAGACACCAACTTTGTTGCATTATGACAGTCTTCACAAATTCTAAGATTCTTCAAAATCCGAAGCTGAATTCCAGGACCTGTGCTAATCAAACCATAAGCCATTGCAAGTTTTTCACTGTGATAATTTACTGCACTCTCTTTTTCCTTCATATCTATGTTCTTCAGCACAACAGATACATTTGGAGTGTATCCAGCATGTTCTAGCTTTTCTCTCATCTCAGCAATCATTTCATAAATCTTTGGTGTTTCTGGGTGTTCTCTATCTCCCATTACAAATTCATGAATCGTTCCATGCACTTCAATGGAGCTGAAACCTGGTTCTTTATGAATCCCTGCATCCTTCATAGCTCTTCTTATATCAGCAACATTTTCCCATCTGTTTGATGCAGCATAGATGTTTGACATTAGGACATTGTATCCACATTTTTCGGGTTCTAATGATAGAAACTGTTTTGCAGCCCATTCACCAAGGTTCACATTTTTGTGAACTTTGCAAGCAGCAAGAAAAGATCCCAATACGGCCGAGTTTGGCCTCATAGGCATGTCCTTAATTAGTTCTTGAGCTTCTTCGAGTGATCCTGCTCGACCGAGAAGGTCTACCATACAGCCATAGTGTTCAATCTTTGGGACCAAACTGAATTCATTAACCATTCTGCAAAACAGCCTCTTCCCTTCTTGAACCAATCCGGCATGGCTACAAGCATGAATAACTGCAATGAATGTTATGTCATTAGGGATAACTCCTTGTGCTTCCATTTCAGCAAAGAGTTCCAATGCTGAATTACCATGACCATGCATTGCAAAACCAGATATCATGGCATTCCACATAGAAATATCTCGGTCGTTGGCCTCGACGAATAGTCCACAAGCTGTATCTATGTCTCCACACTTAGAATACATGTCCACCAAAGATGTTTTCAGAACCATATCTGCTTTGATTCCTTGTTTGTCTAAGTAAGAATGTATCCACTTACCCATTTCAAGTGATCCAGATTTTGCGCATAGCGAAAGGAGGCTAACCATGGTTATCTCATTTGGTTTAATTCCACATCCAGTCATCTGAGCAAATATATCAAATGCCTCATCTATACAATCAGCTTTTGCATATGCCGAAATCATGGCGCTATACATCATTAAATCTTTGTTCTTGGTGCTATTATTGAAAACAGATCGTGCACTTCTTACATCGCTGCATTTGCCATACATATCAAGAAAAGCAGTGGCTAGATTTAAAGACATGGCAATCCCATTTCTTAATGTAAAAGCATGTAACAACTTGCCTAGTTTTAGTGCTCCAGCTGCGCCGCATCCTTTGACCAAACTAAGGATTGTGATATCATTTGGAAACATACCCTCATCTAGAATTTTGATAAACAGCCTAAAACCCTCATTCAAATCATTGCAATGGATATAGGCTGCAATCATAGCAGTCCAGGAAATTATACTTGCCGCGGACAAATTGTCAAAAATT
The DNA here is from genome assembly GCF_000816755.2 of Arachis ipaensis. Classification (NCBI taxonomy): domain Eukaryota; kingdom Viridiplantae; phylum Streptophyta; class Magnoliopsida; order Fabales; family Fabaceae; genus Arachis; species Arachis ipaensis. Next base: position 9,632,715 of record NC_029793.2, on the reverse strand, counting down.
CTTCTTGCATAAGCTAAATTTGCACATTTAGCATACAAATCTATCAAAGCAGTACTTAGAGGAACACTTGGTTTCTCATAGCTCATGTTCCTTGTGACATAAGCATGAATGGCTTTACCCAATTTCATATCAGCAAGTTCTGCAATTACATGAATGATGCTTATCATTGCAATTTCACTAGGCTTCACTCCAATAGCATGCATTTCTCTCACAAGGTTCAATGCTTCATTGAGCATACCGTGGCGACTATAGTTTCGAAGCATAATACTCCAAGAAACAGCATCTCTTTTCTCAATGTCATCGAATAATTGGCATGCAGATGCGAAGTTTCCAGCCTCACTGTACATCATCATCAATGCATTGCAGACAAAAACATCACTATGAAATCCATTCTTGACCACAAAACCATGCACCTCTTGTCCTAGCAGAGCTGAAGGGACAACACAGCATGCTTTGAGAACTGATGGTATGATGAAATTGTCAATTTTGGCATCGGTTTTTCGCATATGGTTATATATTTTCACTGCATCTTCAGGGCAATTGTTCTTAATGTAAGATGTTATCAAGAAGCTGTAAAGTGCTGCATTGCTAGAGTAGGACTTAAGTGCAGGAAAAGTGAGTCTATAAGCGCAATCGGAACAGTTCTTGAGCAACTGGCAATGAAGCTGTTGTGTTTCTACAAGGTTGATGTGAAGTTCATTTTGGATTGGAGGCACCTTTGGTTTTGTCTTCTCTTTTGCTAAGACTTGAGTGAATTTCAAAGAGGCTATGGAGTGATATTCACAAGAGCTTTGGAACTTTCGAACCGAGATAGGAAGAAGTGAAGGAGCAGAACCATAGAAGTGTGAATTGCATGTAACCATCCTTGTTTAATCAAAAAAGGGACTTAAAAAGTTAACACATTTTCTCTACTTTTTCATTCATGGTTCCAAATGAAGCAAGTGATGAGACTGCTCAATCACCAAGATATATGAATATATGCTATCAGATACTTATTAAGAACAGAAAATAAAAGGTTAAAAAAAAAAAAACTCAGCAAAAGAAGAAACTTAGAAGGAAATGAAAAAAAATCTGAGATATTTTTATCAAGTAGCAGTTATGTTATGGCCAATGGATAATGAAGGAAAAGGATAAAGTAGACACATCTTATTGGTTTGTTTCTCCGTGTGGACCACGTTTTTGTTCCTATTTCATAAATTTCTTAACCCTATTTGAATTAGCATCTGAATTTCCACAAAAAAAAAAAATTTAAATAGAAATTGTGTTCACAAAAATTTAGAGCCTAGCTCATAATATATGAAGTGAATTGAATTCCTTGGTTTGGAACAAAACGATGGAGATAGATTTGATTTGCAACGAGAATGTAACAATTCATTTATATTGTTTATGTTTATTTACATCAAAGTCATTTATATTGTTTATGTTTATTTACATGTTCATGCTATTAGTGAGAAAATAAAGTTAGTGTATGTTTTATGATGTGAGTTCATGAAAAAAATAATTCTGTTATGTATCCGAAAGACCTACCAAATCGCGACAACTTAATAGAGATCTAGTATCTCGAGCAGCACCAATGACAAGTGATTGTGCAGAAGAGTTAAAAGAGATGTCTATGGCAATGAAGGAAATTGCACAAGCTATTGAACGTACAAATGCTGAAGTTTGGAAGCCTTCTGAAATAACTGAAGCAGTATGTAAATTAGGGTTGGAAAGTACCACTTTGAAGCTGTTGAATGGCTTCATCATCATCCTAATTATACTGGAATTTTTTTCACCTTGCCAGAAGATCTTCGCTTGCAATGGTTGGGTGAAAAGTTGTGTCGGTGACTTTATGATAGTGTTTAAGATCTTTGATGATCTATGGGGATATTATGGCTCTTTTTGGTTTTTCTTAAAGTAGTAATTTTTTTTTTTGTCTTTTTGAAGTGATATTTAAGATGTGTCTCTGTCTGAAGTAGACTTTTGTATGTGTTTTATTTTAAGATATAATATGTCTTGCAAGGATTATGTCTTACTTGATTTAACCATAGGATTATGTTATTTGCTGATTTTATTTTGATATTTTATTGCTGAAAGAAGATAAATCTATAATGCCAAGTCACTTCAAAAACAATCTCATGAACACAATTCAATTAAATGTATCATCATTAAATACTGGTAACTAAAGCAAAAAATTGCTCCCACCAAACCAAAGTATTTAAGAAATTTGATGTCAAAACCTAAGTAACTTTATGATTTTCATACAGTTGTCCAAGTAGTTAGTATGATACAAGTTATAAAATCTTTGATGAAGTAACTTTACAACCCATCAAGTCTTTCAAAGTAGGAGATCATATTGCATCTGCTATAACAAAGAACTCATTTCTACAAATATTTGAGCCTCATCTAGTTTACCATAACGTGTAAGAAGCTGAATCATTGAAACGCAGTGTTCCTTGGATGCTTCAACTTTATACCTTGACAGTAAATTGAAGATCCTAATTGCCTCTTCAACAAAACCAGCTTTATCACATACAGAAAGAACAGCTTCAAAAGTAAAGCGGTTCGGAGCACAACCCTTTGAAATCATGTCATCAAAGAGGTCAATTGCATCTTTATAAAATTCTTTATATACATATGCCCTTATAAGAGCAGTCCATGTCATTGAACCTTTATCAAGCACTGCATCAAATACCAAATTCGCCTTATCAATGAGTCCACAGGTACCATACATATTGATAAGTTCTGCAGAAACATAATGCACTGATGCAAAATCTCTTTTCAATACCTGCACATGAATCTCCTTACCAAGCTTTACAAGTTTTAGTTTGCTGCAAAGACTTAACATCCTCGCCATGGTAACTGTGTCCGGCCTATACTCTGTCAATTGCATTGACCTTAGGACACCAAATGCTTCAGGAAAACACCCATTTTCCACATATGCATCAAACATAGCTGTCCACAGGATCACATTCCTTCGTTCCATACCATCAAATAGGTTTCTACAATACTCAATCAAACCACACTTAGAGTACAACACCATCAACGAAGAAGCTATAGAGACATGAGGCAGAAACCAATGTTTTAAAGCATAAGCATGAATCTCCTTCCCCCGTTTCAGAGCCCTCGACTGTGCACAAACCGAAAGGATAGAAGCAACACTGACATGACTAGGCCGGAACCCTTCTCGCTGCATTCTAACCATGGACTTCACCGCCTTTTGAAACCCCCCACTCGAGACAGAACCCGCAATCAGAGCACTCCAACAACTTATACCTCTCTCTACCAAGCTAGACAAAACTCGCCTCCCCGAACCAACATCCCCACATTTACTGTACATATCAACCAATGCAGTTCGAATTCGCACTTGCTCATAGTAAAATTTCTTCTTCACTAAGTAAGCATGAGCCTCTTGACCTATCCGCAATGCGCCAAGCTCCCCAACTAAGGGAAGAACACCCATCATCAAAGCCGAATTCGGCATTATTCCTTCATCTACCATCAACCTCACATACTGCAATGCTTCAATCCGCATCCCATGGTGTGCAAAACCAGCAACCATGGCACCCCACAAAGAAACATCTCTCTCAGAACTTTCATCAAACACCCTCCGCGCAAGCTCAACTTTCCCACACCTAAAATACATTCTAACCAAACAGACCTTAATATATAAACTAGCATCAAAATAACCGTTCTTAACCAAAATGGCATGAACCTTAAACCCTTCTTGAACCGCATTTGCATCACCCAAGCTTTCAATAACATTCACAAAGCTAGACACATCCAATTCTGCTCCTCCCAATAGCGTCGTTCGCGACTTGCCCGAAACGGCGTCGTTTTGTAGTTGAAATGCAAATTTGAGTTTAGGGTTATTGGGTGGTGGTTGTTGTTGCTGTGTGATGATGGAAGGAGGAGGTTTAGAGTTGAAGGGGAGTTGGAGAGAGGTGCGGTTGGTGTTTGAAGAGAAAAGAGAAAGAGAGAGAGATGAAGTTGGAGTTGCAGCTGAGGTTGGAATTGGAACTGTGGTTTCCATGGAGACAGGATATCATTCGCCGCTGCCACCTGGAACATGGATGGTAGATCATCCAATACCACTTCTATTCAGGCTCAAAAACAAAATTAAGTAATTAGAGCTAATAGTCAATTTTTTCGTTCCTGAAAGATACTTTGATCTCTATTTTTGTTTCCAAAAGATAAAATTAATAAAAATCGTTCTCCAAAAATATCGTACATGGTCAAGTTCGTCCTTCTGTCATCTCCGTAGGTGAGTTGGCAAACGTTCGCTGACGTGGGCCGTTAATTGCCAAGGTGGCAGAGAACAAAAATGACGCCGTTTCGATAGAAGGCTCTCCTAGCCTTGAAACGTCGCCGTTTTGTCTTCAGAAGAGGGATTCAAACGTTGCAAAGCCTTACCCCCATCTCATATCAACCATCGCTCTGTGTTTCGCTCCAAAACGTATCGTCTCCCACAAGGTATGCCCTAAGCGTTTGACCCAAGTTCTGAACCACCCCAACAACGATCGTTAGTGCTGGTGGACAATTACATTAGAAAAGTTGTGGCCATTGAATACAGAGTTGATGTTATACTGGAGCAGCATTGATAGTGAAAAAAGGCATTGAGACGATGAGAGGTAAGAATTGAACTTTTTTTCATGATTTCTGACTTATTCTGTGGTGTGGTGTATTGTTACTGTGGTGGTGTTAATGTTCGTCTGATTTAAGGTAGGATTTAAGGTGACCAAAGGTTTCTTTGTATAAGTGTTATTTTACCATTTTCGTGTATAAGATTGTGTTACTTTCTATGGCTCTGTGATGGTTTTTAGTGAGGGATGTTTGAATTTAGTGATGGTTCTGTTGCTTATTTATTTTAGGTTAATGGTTGATTGGTACAAATTGGATCTATTAGCTGATAATACATAGAGAGTAGTTGTTGCTGGTCATGTTTGTTTATGGTGTTTTTGTGTTTGTTATTGTAGATGGAGGGTCCTCCCATGACGTTTGTTTTTCACCATGGCGGGTTTTTTAAAACGGGTGAGGCTGTAGACATGGTTTATGAACCTGATAATACAGAGGTATTGATGGGTGTTGAGGGAGACACACTTGATGTGTTTTTTGTAAGGGGTTACTATAAGGAGTTGGGATACATTGAGGCTGGAAACTGTTGGTGGAAAGTTCCTGGAGTTTCGATTGCATCTGGATTGAAGAAGTTGGTGACAGATGCTGACTTGCTTGAAATGTGTAAGGATTGTAGGAGGAACCAACATTTGATCAACCTATACTTTGAGGATTGCATCTCACAGCCCTGTGTAGTGAACAACATAGGGAAAGGTGTAGCTCTTCTGGAAGCAGGAAGTAGTAAGAAGAAGAAGTCCAATTCCTAGGCCAAGATGCACCACTCCCAACCTGTCAAGACTCCCACTACAATGCACCCTCAGCCCAAAAAACCAACCTCTCAGCCCATTAAGGTAGCCTCACAGCCCAGTAAGCCCAATAAGCCTTACTCTCAGCCCACCAAACCAACATATAAGCCCACTAACACTACATCTCAGCCCATAAAGATTTCCTTGCAGTCCCCAAAACTCCACCCTCAACAAACCAAAACCAACCTTCAGGGGAAGACAGTCCCACCTCATTCCAAAACATCCTCTCAACCAGCCAAGAACTCAGAAAGTAATAAGAACAAAGGAAATAGTAGTGCATGCAGAGTCACAAGATCTGGAAGATGTGTAAGAGAAGGTCCCATCCAGGAAGAAGATTATGATTCTCATGACTCATATGAGAGTACCGAAGATGAGTTGTACAAGCCTCCCAAAGTTCTAGGAGACAATTTGTACAGCAGTGACAGTGATAATGACAGCGAAAAAGGTTCACCAAGAAAGCAAAAGAAAGCTGAAGCCAGGGAGAAGCATAGGCCTCCTAAGTCCAGATTAGGGGATAAAGAAATTGACACTGATGACTCAAGCTATAAGGGTTTTGAAGATGAAGAAAGCTCTGAATCTGGTATGTTTAGGGGGTTTTAGTTGTGGTATTGATTTAATATTTGATTTGGCCAAAGTTTAACGTCATTGATGTTTTAATTTGGTAGATGTAGAAGGAGATGATGATGATCTTGGAGGTGCCTCAGATGCTGACTCATGGCACTCAGAGGATTCTAGCAAGGAGTTAGACTCTGATGAGGAGACACCAACTATTTATCCCCAATTTAATGAAAAGAACAAGTTTGAAAACCTGAAATTTGAGGTTAGTATAATATTCAAGTCAAAAGCTGAATTTATGCAAGCTACTAGGGATTACACTATCTAGTGGGGCAGAAATATTTTATTTACAAAGAATGATAGAGTTAGGGTTAGAGCTGTTTACAAGTCAGAGGATTTTTCATGGGTGGTTTATTGTGTATGTAATAGTAAAGACTTGTCATGGCAAATTAAAACTCTAGTTGATAATCACACCTGCCCTAGAAAGAGGAAAAATAGAGCTGCCACCCAAACCTGGACACTTAGTAAACTAGTACCTAAGCTTAGAAAGCACCCGACTATGAAGCATCGAGAGGTGTATGATTGGTTTGTCCGAAAATGTAATGTGTACCTCAATAGCACATACATCACCAGGGCTCTAAAAGTAACTAGAAAATTTGTGGAGGGTGATGAGATAGCACAGTGTGGGTTGGTGTGGGATTATGCAAACGAATTACTTACTAGCAATCCAGGATCCAGAGTACAAGTTGGTGTCATCCCTATGCCTGAGAGTCCTCCTCTATTTGATCGGTTCTATGTGTGTCTTGATGCTTGCAAGCGGGTTGTAAACCTTTAATTGGACTAGATGGAGCATTTCTGAAGATATTACATGAAGGACAAATACTTACTGCTTGCGGACAAGATGCTAACAATCACATCTTCGTGATTGCTTATGCGATTGTCAGTGTGACAAACAAGGATAATTGGCAATGGTTTCTAGAGCTCCTTCACAGTGATCTTGGAGACTACAGAGAGAACAAATGGTGCTTCATCTCAGACATACAGAAGGTAAGACTGAAAATGAAATTGATTCACGATAACATGTTTTAAGGACTGATTTGATTTAATGAATATTTTGTAAGGACTAATTTGATTTAATGAATACTTTGTTGGGGACTCAAATGATTTAATATCTTTTGAGGTTTGGCATTTGGTGCAGGGTTTAATCCCTGCCATACAGGAAGTGTTTCCAAGAGTTCACCATCGCTTCTGCGTGTGGCATTTGTGGCGCAATTTTTCCAAGAAGTGGGGTAGCTGTGAATTAAAAGACCTTGTGTGGGAATGTGCTCGGTCAAGGACAACAGCTGAATTTGATAGAAACATGAAGAGAGTTAAGTTGATCAACGAAAAAGCTTGGCAGCATCTTGATAAATGGTCAAAAGAGGCATGGACGAAGGCGCATTTAAGTGAGGTTCCGAAAGTGGATAATATATGCAACAACGCCTGTGAGTCATTCAATGCAAAGATCAAGCACGAAAGGAGTAAGCCTATCCTGACCCTAGCTGAAGAAATTAGAAGAATCATCATGAATAGTATGGTTGATAACAGGAAGAACTTGCAGAACTATCAAGGAATTTTTCCTCCTGTTCAGCAAAGTAGGTTGGAAGCAATGACAGTGTTGTCCCGCCATTGGGCTCCTCAGTGGTCTGGTGATGAAAAGGAAGAATTGTACGAAGTGCATGGCTGGCCAACCAATATGGTGGTTGACTTGGGCAAGCACACATGCACCTGCAGGTTTTGGCAGCTCACAGATAACAACTTTTATTTCTTCTCTCAATTAGTTAACAATGTCTTCATTCATGATAACAAATTTACTGGATCCTTTTATTTGGTTTGAAAGGAATGTCGTGTATGCATGCAATATCGGCCATACAAGACAAGAATGACAAGAGACCTGAAGAATATTGCCATGATTGGTTGAATATGGAAGCGTACAAGTGAACTTACTATTTCAATGTCAATTCGGTTAAGGGACAGGATCTATGGGAAAAAACTCCACATCCAGCATCAGTCCCACCTCCAGTGAAGCCTAAACCTAGAAGGCCGACAAAGAAGAGAAGGGACAAAAAAGAACAACCAAGTGGGTCAAACACAAAGATGAAAAGAAAATACAACCCAATTCGGTGCATGTACTGTGGTGAGGTTGGACACAACAAAAGAGGTTGTGCAAAGAAAAAGGCTGTGGATGCTGAGGAATATGCCAGGCAGATGCAGCTATAACTAGCAGTTGTTGCCCCTGCTGCAGAAGGTGCTGAACCTGAACTAAATGCTGCCTCTACTGATGCTGATAATGGTACAGAAGTAGAAGCACCTTTGTCTTCACTTCCATCACCCATCCAGTCTCCATCAGAGATTGACATCAGCCAATCCGAAAGCATCCCACCAACCCAGGATACCCAACAGGTAGTATCATCACTCCTCACTCCTAAAAAATTTCACATTTTCCTAATCATCTAACAAATTCATTTGGCACTGGATTATACAGGATCAATTGGTAGGTAGGCCACCTAAGTTACAAGTGATTAAAAGAAAAGCAAGGTTAACGTCCTCCCCTAAGCCTACTGCAACTGGATCTGTGGCTGTTTCTGCTGAGACCATTAAGGGGACAAGTTCTGGAATTACTAAGAGGCTAGCCAACTTCATGAGTTTTGTGCCTACTCCAAGCTTCAAGGCTCCAAGGAAGAATGATGACAAAGTTTGATTTGTTAGGAATGTGTTGTGGTTGACTCTTTTTGTGTATGAGACAACATTCTGTTTGTTATTTTTTTGTATGGTATTTAAGTCTAAAGACAATGTATTGTGGTGACATCAGAACCTTATAACTTTGTTGTGGAATTTTTCTATTAAGACATTGTGACAATTAGCCTTCAATGACAAGTTATTACTAAGATTACTTACTTTGTTGCTTATTTTGTTTATGGCTTAACATAATTCATATGAATAGCGACAGAGAATTTTTTGCCAAATTTTATAAAATTATCCACAATTAACAGGGAATTGCTTCCAACTTCAAATAACTACTCCCATTCAAGTAAAAAAATTCAATACACCATTACATGTTCACAGAGGATAACTGGGTTTATTTAGAAGTACATAACAAATAACAGAGTATCACAACTACTCCAAACATCAAAATCGTTGGCAGTTTCAAAGTTCTAACTTCAGCTTCCAAGCTGCCCAACCTTTATGCCACCTTCACCCTCCATTCATCATAGTCACCTTCAACCTCCATATAAGTTCCTGAATCTTTATTTTTACCACATACATCCACTGCTTCAAATTCATCATCATCAACCCACTTAAAATAATTGCAGTGACTGCCCTTCTGCAATTTTAGAAAGGAGTAAACAAAAAAAATCAAAGAACACCCAACAGCATAGAACAAGATGAAAAAACTTTAACTTCTTTTAACATCACTCACCCGGTACCTTAGACATGCATGAAACAATCTATTTGGATTCTCTGCTGTCCCAGATTTTTTAATCACAGTCTTCAGCCCATAGAAACATGATCCGTCATGAGAATTCAGCCTCCTCCTTCGCATCGAAGCACTAGATCCATGACTGTCGTGCGATGCATGCGACAAACCGCCACCACAACCACCATTTCCTATCTCCAACCAGTCAACTAGCCAAGGATTACAGCTCCTACTTAGCTCTACTGCCACCGAAAGTGTTCACGACGCTGTATTTATCGTTGAAATTGGGATTATGATTTATCCACTCCAAGGACTAATTTGACGTCTTAAACAAGACTTATCTTGTCATCCACAACATGCTACAGCTTGGCGTTTGCCACTTTGGCAGTTAACGGCCCACGTCAGCGGACGTTTGCCAACTCAGCTACGGAGATGATGGAAGGACGAACGTGACCAGGTACGGTATCTTTGGAGGACGATTTTGATTAATTTTATCTTTCGGGGACGAAAATGGAGATCGAGATATCTTTCAGAGACGATTTTGACTATTAACTCTAAATAATTATTTTGGCGAGAAAAAATAGAGTAAATTCTCATAATCGTCTCTCAGGTTTAGGTCGTTATTCAATGTGGCCGTTATTTCTATATGGCTTCGGACCCTATAGTAGTTTTTGAGAATTTTTCCAGTGATGAGTCATCACTGAAACGCTAACGTGATTACATTTTGCCATGTTGGATGGTGCCCCAACGGCTAGTTTAGCTGACACGATTTCAATTTATACTCAATTTGGTCATTCCCTCTATATTTAATTCTAAATTTCCAAATGTTTAGTAAGTTAATTTATTCTTCCTATTCATGGTTCTCTTCTCATTCTTCTTGTTGTTGTTTCTGGAGCTGAAAGTTAATATCCATGGTGGGAGCACTGGAGCTAGAAACTCTATTCGTTCACCATCCAATGGCCATTGGACGAGAACGCAAAGCAGGAGCAGAAGATCGGGAGTGCCAGAATAGTGCAGTTGTAGCTGTTGGCCGGTTCTTAGGTGGTTTGGGACAAATTCAACCTAAACAAACTATTTTTTGGTTGTCCCAATTATAATGTGAGTTATCAGTATTACTTGTGTTGTTATGATTGTTCTTACCTCACTGTTTTTCTCTTATTGTTCTTCTCTGAAGCTTGAGTATGTTATATCTTTGCTTGATTACAGACAAGTGGAAAGAGATGGTGTGAGCTTTTTATGTAGACAGATACTAGGCAGGATGAACCGCTTGAGAAACCAGAATCTTTTGGAGACAATCATAAAGTGAAGATGAACTTTGATTGGAGGCTTGGGAGGTTGGAGGAAGATGTCCGAAATTAAAAATTGGTTAACCAGTTATTGGTGTTAGTTGTGTTTGTATTAATAGTGTTGATGATTATCCTATATTGTAAATCATGAGTGAAAAGAGTTGGTGGTGGATACTCTATATTCATTGAATGAATAATATATAAAAAAATGATAATACGATTATGGTATTAAAAACTGATGAATGGTGTTTGTTGAAGGAATGTAAACTTGGGTAACTATTCAATTAATGAAAATATTAGTTTGCTAAAAAAAGGTAGCATAAGTGATTAAAAACCATAAAGTATAAGTGTATTAAGATAATAGTTCAACTCAAAATGTAAGTGTATTAAGATAATAATTCAACTTAAAACAGTCAATCACAAAACACAAAGAGAAACTAACTAACATGAGCATGGTAAATATAGTTGGCTCAAAAGAGAGGACTTCACAGCAAAACATAAAGGATCACACATCCTTGTGTAGTTATTGTCTAACGAAAAGTTTTAAACCTAAAACAGAAAGCCTTATACATATTAAGTTAAAGTTTTCAATTTTTCTTTTTTGGAGCCTTAAATCCTGGAGTTGGGACGAACTTCATGTAATTGGCAAGTCTTCTGAACTAGCACCCTGCATGGGATTCACTGGGCCAGAGATTGCTAGTAGAGAAGATCTTCTTCTTCGTGATAATTTTGAAGGCCTTTTCATTCTATAATCCTAGATGAATAAGAAATGACATTACACATAAATGACGATTCACTTGAATCACAAAAAATTTAAGAAAAGTAAATATTAGCCACCTTTTGAGAATCTTTTGCCTCGGAAGCAGTTGGTTGAGATATATCTATCTCCACAGGTTGTGCATCAGAAGTGGCTAATGCAGTGCCAGTAGGCTACACGAGAAGATTGTTTTCTCTATCACCTTGGTCACCATCATATTGAGACTACTCAACTTGCTGCTCAGATGCAGGAGCAGCTCCTTCATTTTTCTTCTTCTTATCAGCCTCAGTAGCAGCAACAGCAACAATATCAACCACCCTCGTCTTCTTGCAACCTCTCCTTGTATGTCCCTTTTCACTACAGAAGCTGCAAGTAAAAGTTTCCAACTGCCTCTTTAGATGAACATTATCTCCATTGTTACTCTGAGGCTTAGGATTAGCTTTAGGCTTTTTAGATCCTCTACCAACCTGCTCATTTGAATCCATCATTCTCTTCATCTGTAGTTTTTCAGGTTTCCTTTTTATTTTTGGTGCATGTGGCCTATTGCATTCCTCTGCATGCTCCCGTAATGGTTGTCCAGAAATCGAATTAATGTGATGATTATATGTTTTTTTGTATGACTCCATCGTTAGCCAGCAGTGACAAAAATCTTCTGGTGGCTTGTTAACTCGAGAAAGTGCAGTACATGCATGCACACAAGGAATACCTGCATATGAACAATAATCACATCAACCATGGATTTTAGTCATATACCATTAATCAGATTATTTGGAATACAAAAATAATTACTATAACAATGCAAATGACCTGTAAGCATCCAAAATTGGCAAGTGCATAATCTTTTTCCTAAATCCACCATATAATTAGTTGGGTGTCCATGCACTTCAAACTTTTTGTATCCATTATCCCCTGTCCAAATAGGCTTCCAATTCTTAGATTTTGTTCTAGCTTTCTCCAATCGACTCTTTATAATAGGTGTGAGCAACCTAATCAAACCTTAGAACCATAGTAACAAAAAAGAAAGCAGATAATACTAACCACATTCACAACACAAGCATAAAGAAAAACAATCATGTATTGCAAAAAAAAAATAAAAATAAAAATTACCTTCACTAATAGCAGAACCTCTTCCTTATGACGGAGGAGGAGACGAACGAAGAAGTGAGACCTAATTTTGATGTCTTTTGGATGCAAGAATTTCAACTTCACCAACGAAACCCTACGGTAGCAACATTGATGAAGAGAGGAGGAAGAAGAAGAGGGAGAATGAAAGTGGAGAAGACGAGTGGAGGGAGAGTGTTTGATCAAACTCGTTTAACATTCTTATTTTGACTAGAACGAGACGGTTTTTACAAAATGGGACGCCAAACCAAAACGGCAATGTTTTGGCTCCTTCCAACGTGGCAAACTCGCGGCACGTCAGCGCTTCGGTAATGACTCATCACTGGAAAGATGACCAGGGATTATTATGGTGTCCGGATTCGTATTTGGGAGACTACAATGGTGCAATTAGAATCTCAGAGACCACATTGAGTAACGACTTGAATCTCAGGGACCATTATGAAAATTTACTCAGAAAAATAACTTAATCTTAACGAACTCCTTAGATTAAATTAAAGATTTAAATACCAAACTAATGCTTCTCTATTTTAATCAAAGACAACATGATTTCTTAAAAAAAATTCAGTCTTTTATCTTATTTTTTATAAAATAACAGACAAGACAGTTCTTATATCATTTTTATTGTTAATCGCTCAAGAGTTAAAGTGAATTTTTTTTAATAAAATGTTGTTTCGTGAAAATAAATAGGATTTGGGTTGACAATTCACTCTAAATTAAAGGGAAAAAAATCCTAATCTTTTCTAATGAAGATAAATCAATCTATGACTACTTGAAAATACAAAACGTCTCTAATTACTTAAAACGTAAGATACATATCTTCTGCATGCTTTGTTTTCTAAAACTTAATCAGATAGATTGACATAGACGTTAGATTGACAATCTAATTGTAACGATGAACATATGAAAATGAACTAAAACATAAGACATATAAGTCTCTTATCCATTCTTGTTACCTCCTTTCAGGCATTATTATTTCCAGTTTTTTTTAGAAATCTTAAAATTATATTCTTCTTGTTCTTCTTCAAATATTATTTTTGTTTATGATTATCAAATTGAATTTCTAACTTGATGGCACTAATTATTTATGCAAAAGATAAGAATTTGAATTTAAATATTTGTTGGTCAGACTATCAACCCTTTTTTTTAATAAAGGAACTCAACACAATAAAGTGGAGCGATAAGAAGAGCTAAGGACACAAAAACAACAACCAAGTTAAAATAAAATCTATCCCTAATGTCATCTCCGATATTATCATCAACAACAAAAAAGATTTACACTGCTCCACACTTTATGACATATGATTGATCTGTAGAAAATTTCTTTTACACCCGCTTCCTTATTATGAAAGATCCACATGTTCTTTTCAAGCTAGAGATTCCAAATAATTGAAAAGAAACATATCAACCACTTCTTGTGCTTCTCCTTTCTAACAAAAACACATGTCCAGCTCTCAAAATGTTCCTTCAATGAACTTGGAATAGACCACAACCTCCCAAAATTAGATAGCCATGCACACCACATTTGCCAAGTAAAATCACAACTAAGAAATAAGTGGTGAATATATTCGACATCATTTTTACACAATACACATATGTTATCACCCTGATGAACGATTCCCAGCCTACATAGTCTTTCTTTAGTATTCACTCTACCTATCACAACAAACTAAATGAATAACTCCACTTTTGGTGGAACCAAGCCTTTCCATGTAGTTCTGGTGAAACTATAACTCGTTACATCCTTCGGAAGCATTTTTTACTGCAACACCTGCACAAAAGAGTTAGTAGAAAAAGCTCATTCCCTGTCAAATTTTCACACAACTCTATCATCTCTATCGTTTACTAGTTTTACAGACCTTAAAGTATCATGCAACTGATCCACTAATTCCAACTCCTATTGATATAAGTCTCACCTCTACTGGAAGTTTCAAATTCACTCTAACTCGTCCCAAAACCATAATCTCCTATAACATATCATTTTTTGTTTGAAACAGAAAAGAGCTTTGAAAAACTATCTTTTAAAGAACCATTTTGTAGCTAAATATCTTCCTAAAAGCAAATTTTTTTTCCATCACCTACCTCCATAGACAATCCAGAAATCATCTTATGTCTCACATATTGATCCTTGAACTATAGCTGACAAATATTCCTCCATGGTCCCCCTCTAACAGGTAATGTCTAATTTGATAACATCACACTGGGATCGAAACTATTACAAGAGCATACGACCTTCTTTAATAATGGACATTTTTCTTTTGAAAAACGCTACCACCACTTAATTAGAAGTGTTGTGTTCCGAACCACAGCATCACCTACCCACAATCCACCCAACTTTTTTGGAGCCTGAACCATATTTCACTTAACTAACGCCATACCATCCTGCCATCCTCCTTGCTTCACATAAATCTTCTCTGCAACGAAAATAATTTTTTTTATCACGGCCTTCAGTATCTTATACCGACTCAAATAATACATTGACAAGCTATTTATTACCGATTTAATAAAGACTAATTTACCAACTTTATTGAGCACCTTTACTTTTCACAAACTGAAGCTTCTCCTCCACCTTATCAATTATCAGCTTACAAGTCTTGACCAACTTTGAGTTCGCTCCTAGGGATATGTCAAGATATCTGACTGAAAGGTTAGCCTCCTTACATCCCGATAAGCTACATATGTTGTAAATCCATTGATGCTCATAATTGATTGAGATCAGACTAGATTTATCGAAGTTGATACTTAACTCCGATATCACCTCAAAATACCTTAGTATCCTTGCATAATTTTTGATGGTCTCCTCTTCAGGCGGGCAGAACAATATAGTGTCATCCGCAAACTGGAGATATGACGACTCTATATTATCCTTACCAACCAACAAAGGTGATATATGTCCATTTCTAATTGCCTCACCCACCATCATATGTAGTACATCAACAACAAGAACAAACAAAAATAAAGATAGTGGATCACCCTATCTCAAATCCATTTCCATCTTAAAAGATTTTGATGGTGAACCATTAATCAAAATTGACATAGAAGTTGTGCAAATACACTCATTCGCCCATGTCCTCCACCCCAACTAAAATCCATCTTCTGTAATACAATGTCCACAAAACTCTACTTTACTCTATCATATATTTTTTGGAAGTCTATTTTAATAATCGTCGCTTGTTTCTTCTTCAGCTTAAGCCATTGCACTGTTTTATACGCAATAAGTGCCCCATAATGCATTTTTTGACCGTTAATAAATGCACTTTGTATCTCCCCTACTAGTCTTGGCATCATTGATCTCATCTTCCTAACCAACACTTTAGAGGTTACCTTGTATACGCAACTCACCATACTAATCGACCGAAAGTCCTTGATCTCTTTAGCTCTAATAAACTAAGGTGCTAAAGCCACCCACGTAATATTTGAATATGGATGTAACCTGGATGTATGAAAAAAAAAATCCAACACAGCTACCGTGAACTCTGAACCAATCTCATTCCAACACTTTTTGATGAAATTCATGTTGTACCTATCACTTCTTGGAGTCTTAGATGATTAACAGTCCTACACCGCTTTCTTAACCTCCTCTATTGTCGGCATTCTCTCCAAAGCTCCAAAAATCTTCTTCATCTATTCAATTTACTAACCTATATCTAAAGTCCACAATTGGAGATCTCTCCTGATGATACATGTCCTTATAAAACTCCATGATATCAATCTTAATTATAGCTTGATTTCTTGTCAACCTGTCATTAAATACCAGCGCATCAATTCTATTGTTCCTCCTTATTGCCAATACTAAATTATGGAAGTACTTAGTATTTTTGTCCATATCCTTTGCATGCCTAGATCGCGACATCTATTTTTAGTGTACTTCTTTTCTCACATACCATTTCTCACAATAGCTTACCAATGCCTTTCTTCTTGCTTCCACTGGACCATCATAAATCCATTGCTAGCTATATCATCCATCTTCTTAATCTGATCCTCAAAGCTCTTAATTTTTTTGTCCATGTCACTAAAGTTATTCTATGTCATCTTCCCAAAGAGACAGTAAGGGCCTTCAGTTTATCTATGAATTGCACATCACTAAGACTACTTCTCCGTTCTTCCCTGACCATTCTTAGAAAACCTCACGTATAAACCAAGAATTTAAGCTTCGGAAAGGTCATGATCCACCTCTAAACTTAGTATCCTCTGCTATTACTGGATAATGATCTGATAAACCTCTAGGTTCACCTTTTACTCTAATCTTGAAAATTCCTTAATCCATTTCATACTCATCAGTGCTTTATCAATATGACTGCAAGATCGGCCTCTAAACCATGTAAACTTTCGATCATTAAGCAACAAGTCCACTAACTGCATATCTTGTATCCAAGTCTCTCATATAATATACCAGAATTTGACATAATCTAGTTATATAACTCAATTTCTCCCATATAGCAAATTTTTCAACTTTAGTATAAGTACCATATACCAAATAAAAAGCACAATTAAACTCATTTTTTAGTAAAACTTCTTCAACATACAACCATCTCTCTCATTTGTAGCAATTATTCATTCTAAATAACATATCATCCCACATTAATGACAAACCCCAAATGCACCTTCTGACCCTACATATTCCTATCCCATAACATCACTCCATCAAATATGTACTACATCAAATTTAGTCACAACCTGCATCTTAGATTCAACCAATCTTAACATATTCACTTTTTGTTTTTTTTTTAAAGTTTTTTTTATCATATTTAATTTTCCATCACTCCTTAATTCTCTAACATTTTAAGAGTTAAAAATTATTTTAAAATTTTACTACACACATTTTTATAGTTTTTAGATCTACATCTTCGTATTTTCTCTTTCTAATCAAATTTTTTTTGAATAATTTTTTGTTCTGTACTTAAAGAATAGTCATAATATTGTCTTTTTTATTGTATTTTACTATTCCTGATTCAAATGCCAATTCTCATAATTTTCTATTTTCAAACGCCAACTTGTTGTAATTAAATTGAGATTAGTTGAATACTCAGATGCAAGTTTGTTGCTAATAATTTCCACTAACTTTTTATACTCCACTATTGAATTAAGATCTTTCAAAATAAAAAAAATTAATAAAATAAAAAATTTAATAAATTCTTATTTTATCATTTTATTATAATTATTGTTGCATTGGGTGGTTGTCCTCCACTACCATATCTAAGCTACAGAGTACATAAAACTGCATTTGTTTATTGTCTTTTAAATACATGAACACAGACATAAATACACAAAAAGACATAAATACAAAGAAATACAAATTTTTTATTGTGTTTGGTGATATTAGACAAGATACACCAGTATAAACTAAATATCAATTTTATTCTTATATTATCACTAATAGGATAAGGATAAGAATAAATTATTAAAGATAAAAGAATAAATATTTGTGGCTTATTCAATGTATCTCAGTGTCTTATGTATGTTTGTGTGTCACCGTGTCCTTCAAAAATCTGTGTCTCAGCAAATAAATAAAAGTAAAACCCCTCCCCGGTCCCTAACCATTTACGAATTTGACCTGGCGCCCCCTCACTATTGGAAATTAACAACGTGGTTCTTAACCATTCTCTCCGTGTGACCAAAAGGACCCTCTTACCAGTACTTCCGGTTAAGAGGGTCCTTTCAGTCACACGAAGAGAATGGATAAGGACCGTGTTGTTATTTTCTAATGGTGAGGGGACCGGGGAGGGATTTTACTTAAAATTGAAAAATAAATAAAAAAAAAGCATTGTTTTAAGTTTTGCATCTAATGCATTCTGCCATATTTTACATGTGGACGGAGAGCAAACAATGTTAAACTTAATAGATTGCACGAAATTATTTACAACGAGACTTAACACAAAAGTGATAATTATTTGGGTTGATTAAGCATTATTATGTCTTGGATTTAGGGTTTTAAGAACGACATGTATGTTCTATATTGTTGAACCTAAAAAAAAAAGTTAGTTCAAGATTATTATTCCATACACCTTTTTCTAAAAAAATTAAACTGCTTTTCTTATTAGTGAAATTAAATTCATCAACCATAAGTTTAATAGTAGGGTTACACGTAGAAACTAAATATTCTTTTTAGATTTTTAGAAGTGATATTTGTTTCATCCAAATGTTTGTGATATGACGAATTAATTTTAATTTAATTTTACGTATTTTAATTTTATTTATTTAGTTACTAATTTGAATTTCATGTAAGAGAATTTAGAGTTTTCTTTATTTAACCTAAAGTTGAGTGAGTTTCTTCGATTTAATTTCCAAACCAGTGAACAAATTATATTGAGGTATTTCTTTTTTGTTGCATCAAGAAATTGAATACAAAGAGAATCATTTGATTTTTTATTCAATTTCTTGATGCAACAAGAAAGAAATACCTCAATCTAATTTGTTCACTGATTTGAAAATTAAATCGAAGAAACTCATTCAACTTTAGGTTAAATAAAGAAAACTCTAAATCCTCTGACATAAAATTCAAATTAGTAACTAAATAAACAAAATTAACATATGTAAAATTAAATTAAAATTAATTCGTCATATCACGAACATTTGAATGAAATAAATACCACTTCTAAAAATCTAAAAGAATATTTAGTCTCTACGTCCTACTATTAAAATATTTAGTCCCTAACCATCTAGAAAAGGACCTGGCGCTCCCTGACCATTAGAAAATAACAACACGATCCTTATCCATTTTCTGGTGTGACCGAAAAGACCCTCTTGTCGGTTTTCGGGTAAAAAGTACCGGTAAGAGAGTTCTTTTGGTCACATGGAGAGAATGGTTAAGGACCGCGTTGTTAATTTCCAATGGTGAAGGGGCGTCAGGTCAATTTCGTAAATGGTTAAGGATCGGGGAGGGATTTTACTCAATAAATAATAGACGTGTACCACCGTATTTATGTATTAGTGTCTGTGTCCCATCAAACAAACGCAGCATAAGGATATATTTGGAATTTTAAAATTAGTACCAAAATGGAGAGGCCCATGAAGCCCACTTGACCGTTGAAACATATGGTAAGTCCATGAAGCCCATTTCACAGAACGCACCACGCCATCGTTCTCCACACTTTGCAGTTTGCACTCTTCAAACCAGAAAACACAATGGCTTCAAAATCTGGGACGTTTCTACAGCGTTA
>NC_029793.2:9608088-9612708 GCF_000816755.2 Arachis ipaensis | reverse complement strand
AGAAAGTAGAAAGTTTCAACGTTCAGGTCTCTCTCTCTCCGATTATTTATTTAGTGACATGCGTTGTTTCCAATTTGAGACGCTGGATTCGGAATTGAGTGTCTTTTAGGCACCAACTCAATTGCTTGAAGTTTGTTTACACTTTAAATTCTAAATTTGTTTTTGTCTTTAAATAAAATTTTTAAACAAAGAAACTATTTTAGATTTGGTCATTTTAAGGGAAATTCGTTCTTATTGAAGCTCACCATGTTGCTTACTATTTTGCTGATTTTTTTTTTTTTCATTTTTGTCTGTGAAGGCAATGCATGATTTTCTTTATCATCGGCTTCACTTAGACAATGTAAGTTTATTAACTTGCTAGCTCAATGTGATTTAATCATTTGAAGTTTGTTGGATTTTTTACATAATTTACCATTTTCTATTTTTTTGTTTATTTCAATAGTATGATCATCTGGAATTTCCCGGGGTGGTTCCTCGCACTTTCATCGGTAAGCATTTATTTATTATTTTATTCAGCTAGTTCCATAGCTTCCTTCTCATTATGTTATATGGTTTGCACTAGTTTAATGGCTCTCTTTTTGTCATGGTATATCTATTTAATTGTGGAAATTTTGTAGGTGCTTTGTTGGTGTCTCTTGTTGCGGCTCCATTTGTGTTAGTTGTAAATTTGCTGCACTTGCCAAAGTTTTATGCTCTTGTTACAGGTGATTAGATTTCTGTCATACTTGACAATATTTGTACATCAATTCTTTTTCTTCTAGTGTATTAGTGCTCTTATTTTTTGCTCCTTCTTTATCTAATAAGTGTCTTCCCATCATCCCATGTATATCCAAAAATACAAGATAACAAAGAAATTGCAATTTTTTTTATTGTTTTAAGTTTCTTTCATTTAATTGTCAATTTTTTTACCTTCGTTTCCTCCTTTGTTTGGTTTAAATTGAAAGAAATGTTGGGAACAAACAAGATGTTCTATGCTTGAAAATAATACCTCCTTGTTTCCCTTGCATATGTGTTTAAGATAGGATTGTAAAAGTGTTTATCCTTAGTGTGTCAATTTTCGTTATTGCTTTTTTCCCCCCTGAGCATTTTTTTAGTGAATGTTCAACATTCATGTAAACAATTGATTTGATTAATGAGATGTAAATTAATATACAATCCATGACTAAGTTTATAAATATGTCCTGTTGCTTGAGAACATTTTGGGGACATCAATACAGTTCCAACTAAGTGAAGAATTGCTTTTGTGTATAGTAGAGTTGATAGGATGCCTTTTCGTTTCATTTCCCATTAATATGTTTCTTAACATCAGCTGCTGTATTGCTTCTTTTGTTATATTCTTTTCTCACGTTATAACAAAGTAAGCTAATGTTTCTTATTGATGATATCTAGTTCGGATGGCCCTAGGGAGCATTACCCTATATACACTAAGATTCTTCCGTCACAAGGTATGTTCACATCTTTTTCTTTTTCCTTTATTTATAATTTTTAAATTTAATCACATTCTTTACTACCTCTGTGGTAATGAAGGACTCTTAGTGTGAGTAAATTAATTGATGTCTTAATGAACTAGTGTTCCTTCAACTTTCCAATATCTTGCATATCCAATCAAAGTTTAAATTTCAAAAAGATGGTGGTTTAGCATGTCATTCTAAGGGTGAGTTTGGGATTGCATACTCCATCTGTTCCCTATCTTGGGCTTACCGAGTTCGTTATGCCTTTGCTCCGAACAGTTAGATTTTAAACACTTTTCAGATATAGACTATGTTGCATGTGTTCCCTAAATGATCTTCTTTGTTGTGCAGATAAGGAGTAAATTTGGGCATCAAGTAGAAGCCTTCTTTGTGATACTAACTGCCATTCAATTTCACTTCCTTTTCTATTGTACTCGTCCACTTCCTAACATTCTTGCCTTAGCTGTAGGTAACTTCTTAGCTCTTTCTTGCATGTTTGTGTATTACTTTAATCTTTTATAAGGATTAATAATAGCTGAGTGCTTGATATTTGAGAACACCATGGGACATTGAACTTCAAATGGGAAGGAAATAATTGCATTAGTATCCTGCCTGCTTTTTACTAAAAGAGATACAAGTATTCTACATAAAGAGTTCTTTGATTTTGGTCAAGGAAATAATGATTTGTTTTTAGAACAAAAAGCTTTATAAAGCTGTAGTGCATGATTTTCATGTCCATATATATCTTGGGGACTAACTTGTCTCCTTGTACATGATGGGATGGCTTGCATCTTCTTTAGAATAAAGCCTTTGGATTGCAGATGGCCTCCTTTGCTATTTTGGAACCTTTTTTTGGGTACCAATATTCAAGGTTTTATGTGGCAAGGAAGTGCAATACTTTCTTGAAAGAGCACATTGTTTTTTTGGGTAAATTTGGCTTTAGCAGAATTGTGGAGTTTTCTTGTGATGCTTCTTTAACAATGACATCTCTCATGGCATATGGGTATTTTTTGTCTTCCATTTTGGGCATTTTCCATGAGATGTTCATTTACATCTTTGCTATGGAATTTCTTATGTGCTAGTGTATGGTGTGAATTTTCTCCTGATTTTTTTTACCCAGTTAATTTGGCATATGGATACTGGCTTGAGGGGCGCTTTTATGCAGCTCTGAACTCTCTGGTATGTATGTCACATGGTTTTACTTCCGTTCCATGTGTGCTTCAGGATTTTTTTTTTTGTGAATATCAAGCTACTATGTATTTCCTTTCTCCGCTTGGACCTCATATGCATAGTTTTGTTATGCTGGAATGCTGTTTAAACATTTCATGCCAGAAATAGTTATTAATCTTGCTTTGTATGGTAAATCACCATCTTTAAAGAGAAAAGTTCAAATTCTGATGTGATCTGAATTGTGCACTGTCTGATAACAAGAGCAGATGGTTTATAGCATCAACAAGTATATTGTTCTTATTTATTATCTTTTGATGAGAATATATCATGTGGCGCAGTGTTCCTGTTCCCTCACAAGGATTTCTGATTTGCTTTGGCTAATTCTGAAATATTCTCTTGGAACTTTCTGATTGTCAGATTTTTGCTACAACCGTATTCAGATGTGACATAGTGTTACTTCTAGGCCCCCTTGGGCTACAATTCCTCTTGGTATGTTTCATTTCCTCTCCATAACTTGGTTTTGAGTTGCAGTACAGAACTCTCATTAAATTCATTTAGTCTATTCTTTGGTTTAGGTTAAGATGTCTTATGAAGCTGTCTCCTACTTGTTCTCGTTTCTGGGATAAATGTTCAACTTTTACGTATATAGAATTAAAAAGAGAAAGAAAATGAGTCTGGCTGTGACTGCATTTGTTTGATGTTGAATGCCTGATCTGTTCTCTTTTTCCAATGCTGCATCCTATATAAACAAATGAGAAGAAAAATGTAAATCTCTTACATACCAAATATGTGTTAGAGTAATTTTATGCTTCAACAATCAACAATCACGGCAGTATGTTTGCTTCTTCATGTATTTACTGGGACTTCTGATGTCAATATCTTAAGGATGAATAAAAGAGTGTGTTTCCATGTATAATGAAACTAATTTATTTCGAGTATTTTGTTATCTATTGAGTATTTTTTGAGGTTTATATTCGGTGCATTTGAAAATTTTGTTGCTTTGCTACTTATATACTCGCATATAAAAGTTGTAGGATGATTTTTAAAATATTGTATTGGGTCAACCGTATTAAAATATCGATCTTATTTGTTTTTTATATACTTAAAATGGTTCTTTGGAAAATAATGCTTGTATTTTTAGCAATTGAAATTAGTTGTTTTGTTTAATGACCTTTCTTATCCGTGTTTCTGGGCTTCACATTTTTTTATCTACTTGTTATAGAATTGCAAATTTGATCTTACAGTTCTCATCTTATGTACCATGATCAAGCCTTGTGTCTAATAACAATCATCTCTTGAAGGAAGACAAAAAAAATTTCACTATGGGGTGCTCTGAAACGTTGCACTATGATGGCCTTCTTCTGCATAGGTCAGTAAACCTTTTTTTCTTATTCTCTTATATATATGTATTTGTGATCTGCAATTTAAATAAAAGTAAAACTTATAAATGACATGTCAATGATGAATTGATGGTATTATTAAAATTTGGTTTGGGTTCCCCTCACAGGTATAACCATATTGGTTGATTCAATCATGTGGAAGAGGTTATTGTGGCCTGAATTTGAAGTCTTCTGGTTTAACTCTGTACTAAACAGGAGTTCTGAATGGGGAGTATCCTAATTCAAAGGCTTTATATTGAATACTTATTACTTTTACTTGCATTGCTGTATATTATGAAAATGTATGTTCATAATTTATAAGCAGGGTGTGGCTGATTATCTTCTGGTTCTTTCATGTTCTACCTTTTCTGAAATTCTGAATTCTGTGGCTATGTCTCACTTAAAGGATAATGAGGAGTTAGGCTAGGTGATCATACATTAATGAATGATCTTTCAATTAATTTTCTTGTAAGGTTAATTTGGCTAAAAGTGGTTTGACTGGTTTAAACTAGGGATAGCCATGTTCCTTCATATTACAATTCAAATATTTATTTATTAATTATAATTTTGGAAATGATTTCATCTTCATGTAATTGCAGTTTATATTAGTACTCTATCTT
>NC_029793.2:9593835-9607965 GCF_000816755.2 Arachis ipaensis | reverse complement strand
ATAACTTTTCTATTTATTTAATAAATATTTTTATTTTAGTAATGCATAAAAAACTTGTTAACAACATTCATATTTGATAAATTATGATTTCCTTCACCATAATTTTGTTAGACGCATGCTTTCCACTGGTACTTCACCTCAGCACTTCCTCGTTCATTGCTTGTTGCATATCCACTTTCACTGGTAGGTCCCACATTACAAAATATCCTCATCAATTTATCATGTTGTTGCTTCATATATAGATTTGTATCTTCCCAGGAGGTGATTAGTATTTTGTAATTTTGATATCAAATTGGGGTATTCTTTTCTAAATCAAAATGTCTATTTTCTTAGTAGTCTAGAGCTGGCATTTCCCTTTGTTTAGTCTGATTTACTATGTTAAGTTTAATATTTCTCTATGATTTATGTTTGGAGTATAGATTAAAACAGAGGGATTTTGATGTCTATTTGCTTTAAAAACTTTTTTTGGTTTACTCATTGTTTGTTTTCTGTCTGTTCAAGCATCTAGTGTGTTTTAACTGAAGATAGAGATTATTTGTAATTAATATATCACTCTTTGTGGGTACATCATTTCAAAATGATACAATCCTCACAAAGATACAAAAGATATAGCTAGGTCATAAGGGGATGCTTACTTAACATAACCTTTTCCTACTAAGCGGGGTCGGCTACATGGATCCAAAGACGTTATTGCGTCGTGGTCATGCATTTAGATACGACAAAGTTTTACGTTGGTTGTTACAAGCCTAACTCAACCCTACATGAATCTGAAATTCCTTTGAATATCAGCTAGTGTCCACCATGGTTTATTCATTTTTTTATGCAATAAACCACAAGTTTAGCTACTAAAAGAGTAGATTTACATAAATTTGTTTTTGGAGAGAGACATTAATTTAGTCCCTTTGCTATTTTCTAATGAGAGAATAAATTGGTTTCAAACTTTATAACTGAGGGACTAAATTAATGTCATTGTCCTATTATTAGTTGAAAAAAAAATTGATGTCCCTCTCCATTTTTTAAGGATTAAATTTATTCAATCTGTTTGCCAAGGATTAAATTGATAGCAACCTAATATTTAAGGGGTCAAAGATGGTGTTTTAAAGTTTTTGAAGGAATTGCATATTTTCTAGAAGCATGGAAAGTCCTTTTGATAGTAATAAGCTATCAGTAAAAATCTGGATGTCGTACAAGTATTGCACACTTACATGAACTATGGCATGTATCACTTTTCTACCTTTGACTTTTCTTGCTTCAATTAAAGAAATATCAAGAACATAAAAATAAAAGGAATAGGGGTAGGCAAAAAAGATATGTTGTTTCTTCCTAAAATAACAATTTGTTTTTTGTTGCAGTTTGGTCTCATTGTAGACAGAAGGGTTCGATCTTACACTTTGCCAGTTCTTGCCTTTATTTTGCTTTATTCTAAGCTTCCCCACAAGGTAAGTCATTTGAAATCTCTGGTTTATCTGTCCCTGTCTTCCAACTGAATATGCAGCATTATTTTGATGGATACTGCAGGAGCTTCGTTTTATTATAAGTTCAGTACCAATTTTCAACTTATCAGCTTCGGTTGCAGCCAATAGAATGTAAGGTCCCTTTACTTATTTAATTTTCAGAGATCAGACAGCATCTTCGTTTATAACTTTATCCTTTTGGAGAAAACAGTAAAAAACAAGCAAAAGAAAGAATTGTCAATGAAGACTTGAAGAGTAGCTTTCCAGAGTGTGAATTTGTATTTCTTATCTGTTTTAGTATATTTTTCTTGTCAAACATATGGTATGTGCTGAACATTTGTGCTTGAAAATATATTTGTGCTCGTCGAACATATAAAGGGGAAGGAAAGAAAAGGGGATGAAGAAATGCGCAAGAGACCTGAGCTATTTTGAGGCTTGAGCTGAAATATATTTACAATCCAAATGGATATTAAATGCCAAGTGTTTTCTTCATTAAAGAATAACTAATTAGTATGTCTGTTTTCTAGGTTGCATACTTGTTTATGAATTTAGGTACTGTTGTTGACTAATAGGTGTGCTAACATGTTTCAGTTACAACAATAAGAGAAAGATGATCTGGAACTTGCTTTTCATCATTATGTTGGGGTTGTTTCTAATCAGGTTGGTTTGGTGAAATTTGGTTTCACTGAGATGGATATATCCTTCCTTCATTTACTTATTCTCTATTTTATAGTCTAGGAGGCACCATCACAACTTTCATGGCATCATACTGGAACTATCCTAGTGGTCATGCCTTAAAAAGATTGCAT
Organism: Arachis ipaensis; assembly: GCF_000816755.2. NCBI lineage: Eukaryota > Viridiplantae > Streptophyta > Magnoliopsida > Fabales > Fabaceae > Arachis > Arachis ipaensis. Next base: position 9,605,702 of record NC_029793.2, on the reverse strand, counting down.
GCAATTGGTGAGTCTATGAGTCCTGAAACAGTGAATCTACTTGCATTTACTGCTATGTGTTCAAACTGCTCTCTGTACCTAACTTTCTTTTTTGCATAAGCAACTGTGGCAACTTCTTTCAATTTGTTAAAAGTCTTGGATCTGTTGGATCTTTTTTGATGAATCAGTACACCTTATATATATATATAGGCATTGAGCTCAATTCTATAAGCATGGCTTGTGATGCTTAAAAGATTAAAGTATGGATGGGAGAGTTACATAAAAGATTAAAGACTTATATTGCTCCATCTCACTTTGTCATAATCTTCTTTTTTTTTTTTTTAACATTGCAGGAGGTTTTCACTTTGTCATAAAGATACACATGAACAGTGAGTCATATTGATACATTTTCAACCATGAGTGGAATATCTCGCTTTTGTGAAAGTGATTTCCCTTGGAGGTATAGTTTTCTTCTTGCTTACGTAGTATATGTATAGAAGTATGTACAATGCAGCTGGTTAGCTCCTGCATGGATGCAAGCAAACCTGTGTTTGACAGAAAAACTCATTTGCATTAACAAGGGATTTCTCCCACAGCTGCTCTCCCTTTGAATATATTCAGGGGCAGGGGGTAGTAGGAAAAAAGATCACGTATAGCTAGGGCTCACTTGTGTTAGTAGTTGTAAAAGAATGGCACTTTTCAAATTTTTAAAAAAAAAAAATTATGAAAGTTTAAAAGCAAAAAAAAAATAAAAGAGAAATGCTAGAGGGTCAGCAGAATTTATTATTTTTGGCTAGCAGTTAGCCAGCAATGTTTAAAAGTATGGACTAAAACTATGTTATTAGATTGCTAGACTAGAGGAATTGGGCTAATGGCTAAAAGTACTGGCCAAAAACAATAAATTTTGCTATCCCTTAAGCTTTTCTCGAAAGAAAAAAAGGAGAAAGGTGGGGCGGGGGTTCTTTTTGTGCTTTTCTCTTAAGGTAGAAAAAGTAGCTGAATAGAATTATCTTTGAAAAAAAAACAGTGGATTCACATTGATACATTTTCAGCCATGAATGGAATATCTCGCTTTTGTGAAAGTGATTTCCCTTGGAGGTATAGTTTTCTTCTTGCTTACGTAGTATATGTATAGAAGTATGTACAATGCAGCTGGTTAGCTCCTGCATGGATGCAAGCAAACCTGTGTTTGACAGAAAAACTCATTTGCATTAACAAGGGATTTCTCCCACAGCTGCTCTCCCTTTGAATATATTCAGGGGCAGGGGGTAGTAGGAAAAAAGATCACGTATAGCTAGGGCTCACTTGTGTTAGTAGTTGTAAAAGAATGGCACTTTTCAAATTTTTAAAAAAAAAAAATTATGAAAGTTTAAAAGCAAAAAAAAAATAAAAGAGAAATGCTAGAGGGTCAGCAGAATTTATTATTTTTGGCTAGCAGTTAGCCAGCAATGTTTAAAAGTATGGACTAAAACTATGTTATTAGATTGCTAGACTAGAGGAATTGGGCTAATGGCTAAAAGTACTGGCCAAAAACAATAAATTTTGCTATCCCTTAAGCTTTTCTCGAAAGAAAAAAAGGAGAAAGGTGGGGCGGGGGTTCTTTTTGTGCTTTTCTCTTAAGGTAGAAAAAGTAGCTGAATAGAATTATCTTTGAAAAAAAAAATATATCATGGCAACAATTATTTATGAAAATTAACGGACACTGACTTATATTCTCCATCTTGATGATATTCTTCTTTTATTAACCAAAAAAAAAAGAGAAAAAAAAAGGTAAAGAAAGTAAACGATCCTTATCTCTAAAATTTTGTTCTGAGAAGCTACCATCAGGATTTCTCATTTTGGATAGAAGTATTGTAGAGAGAAGATAAATGATAAAGGTGAGAGGAAAGGCTATACTAAAAGAGGAGTCTCAGTCTCCTATATAATGGTCCAGCTAAAAGTTAATATGGATCTTGGACTACCCAGGCAAGGGGATACTCAAATTGGATGTGAACATTCTTTAACTCCAAGGATGACTATGGATAATAGAGTAAGTTAGGAGAAGTGGTAAGTTACTGTAACCCTAACTAGAGTAAAACTGAGGCAGTGTAACCGCCTTTGCCAGCTAGGATAGATCAGTAACTAACTTATTCCCCATATTACCCGTAGCTTCCCACAGAAGCTACTCCCATCTTGTATAGAAGCTGAACTGATTCAGCTATGAGTTAGTTAATCATAATTGTAAAATTCCCGAGATCTCTCTCTCTCTCTCTCTCTCTCTCTCTCTCTTATTATTGAAGGAGGTTGTTAGAATGTGCTCTTTACATGGTCTATGATGCCTATGCAGTGAACTAGAAACTAAACAAACAAATAAATGAATTATTAAAAGGAAAAAAAAGTTACTAGTATACTTCTCATATATTTAATCACTGGTTTTTTTTTTTTTTGCAACAATCAGAATATGTTGCTTTTCTTATTCTGAACTTTATTTATTATTCTCTGATGTAGGTATTCTAAAGAGGAAGAAATAAGCATGCAAGAACTTGCGCAAAGGAATTTCACTTTTCTTATAAAGTGAGTTTTGTTTTCCATACTTTGCTTCACAAGCATATAAATTATTTCACACATTCTTTGTTTATGGTAAGAAATACATGCACACTGTTGACAGAAAGCGTCAGAATTGTCTAGTGAATTAGTGCATGGTAATGAAATTGGTAAAGTTCATAAAGCCAATTATCCCGGTAGAGTATCTATTGGCAGGGATACTGTGCTGTGTGTGCATATATGCGCATTGGACCTATTGGCAGGGATACTGTGCTGTGCGTGCATATATGCGCATTGGACACTTGGATACGTTCAGCTGTAAACTTGTAAAGTTGTATTGTGTTGGTTTGGATTGGCTTATTTGATTGAAAAAGTATTTTTTTTTTCAAAAGTACTTTTATTAAATTTTAAACACATTTAGATACGTCTTTTTAAAAAAGTACTTTTGTTAAAAAAAGCAAATTATTTCTTTTTTTAAAAGTCAACAATGCATTACTTAAAAAGAAACCATAAGTAAAAGATGTTTATAATATTTGAAAGTTTTTTTAAAAAAGTCTGTCTAAATATGAAATAGTTTTTTTTTTCTTTTAAAAAAAATCTTTTTAAAAAAGATGAAAAAAATAAATACTTTTTTCAAAAGTCAATCCAAACTGACCCTAAGTTTAGGTAGTAAAAGCTTAATGTCTTAGAGATAAGAATGTCGTGATGGATGAATATACACAATACACAAAATAAGATCAGAATTAAATTCGTTAGAGAGATAGTTGTGGTACCACATGTTATGGAAAAGATGGTATAATTTGGTTATTTGATCATAGAGAGCAAAATTCTAAAGCCATACAATGAGTACAACAAATAGGGGATAGTCCAATACCAAAGGCCGAAAGAGGCAAAGAGACTGTGAAGTATGAATGAAACAATTAAGAAAGGTTTAGGTTTAAACTTTTTCTCCATTAACCTGATCAACGGTTGAACACAAAGGTGGTGTTTGATTTATTTAATTCTCCCGATATATTTGGAAAATACTCTGTTGTCGTTATTTTACTTTAGACATGTATATTTGCTAGTATGTGTAACCATGCTCCTGTTTGGAAATTAGTGTCTTAAGTTCTGGTAGGGGAAAATTTTGTCATATGTGACATGTAAGTGCACTGACATATTACCAGGAATTTTGCAAATGTCTGATCTCGTATTCTTTGATCTTTAACAGTGAACATCCTATGATCAATGGATTCAAGTGTCTATTTACTGAAGATGGATTCTCAAGAATTCACTTGAATCCGGGCTTTCCACCTGTTTTACTGGTCTGTAGTTGCTACTTGTAACCAACTCAAACATTGAATGCCTTAATACTTTTCCAAGATTAATTGTCTTTAATTCTGGCCCTTTTTCTTCAGGTTAAAAATCCCAAAGTGTTTATCCATGGAAATTTAAGGAACATGGATCTTTTCGACAAAAATTGGCCTGGCTGCTCATAATCCCTGTCTGTATCATACAAGATATCGAACTCCAAGTTTGAACGGTATTGTTTCCCTTTTTCCACTTCCCTAAAAGGATCATTAGGAAGGAGAAGAGAGTGCAAGTTTGTGTGAAGCTTATATTTTAAGATCTACTAACAATTGCATGCCTAAGCCTTTTAGTGGTTAATTGGGACTAGAAATCTAGAGTATTAACTTAATCCTTTTCTGCTTGCAGAATAGTTGATCTTGTAAGTTGTAACATTTGAGGATTGATTTCTCTAAAAATGACTGTTACCAAATTTTTGAGTCACATATGTTCATCTGTACCGCAATCTTCTTTGGCATTACTTGATGCTCTTCAGTCTTCACTGATTTGTAAATTAATTTTGAACAATTTTTGTTAGACATAATTGTTGTTCAAATTGGTGTCTATTGATATTATTCAACTACCCAGATCAACATTACCAATTACCTATTACGAAATGTAAATGATCATATTTGATCAACAACTTTTTGTTTTGATCTAGAAAGTGATTTTTTATTTGGGAAAACTAAATACTTTTATAAATAATGATTGATTTTATATTAAAGAAAATCAAGTAAGTCATATCACCATCTCGTCACCCATTCCTTCCCTCCTCTCTCCCAATACCGACGAAGAACAAATTATGTTTTAAATTTATTTTTAAATATAAAATCATTAAATAAATATTAATTTTATTATTAGTTAAATGATGTTGTATCATGTTAATAAATTATTTTATGATACGTGAAACTACTTATATTTGCATACTTTGTGACATGATATTTAATATAACATATCATCATTTTCCCAATGTAAAAAAATTAACTTTAATCATATCAATTTGAGATATATAACTTTTGAAAAATCAAATCGATAATGACTTTATCTTTCAAAAGATATTTTTAATATTAACTCATTTTTTAATATTTGTAGGGATGTTTTTTTTTTTATCATGTCTTTAGTTCGTTCAATTCCATCAGAAATCAAGAGTGAAATACCCAACTTGATCTCTATCCATTTCAAATTAGATCAAGATGACTCCTGTCAAAAAAATACACCCACGCTGGCCCCTGGCCTTGTCCGTCCTAGAAGTGAGCCATCGCGGTCCCTCCATCATATCTGTTGAATATCAGATTAGAGATATAGGCTGTATATAAGTTATTCTGAGAGATATAGGTTTTATATAAATTATTCTGTTTTGATATAATTTTTGTTTTTAGATATCTGATTCTGTTGTATCTCCTAGTATTAAGGGATTTTATTTCTGTACCTATGTATATATATATATATATATATATATTGACGCTGAGAGATGATTCTCTCAAGGAATTCATCCAAAACACAATCCTTGTCTCACTCCATTCGTGTATTTCAAGTTGGTATCAGAGTGGGTTCCGACCCGGCTCTGGTTTCTATTTGTTTTTCTTCTTTTCCGGCTGCAATCTCTCAGTCGTGTTCCCTTTTCCTACCAGCTGACACTATCAGCTGTGTCTCTTCGTCAGAAACTGTTTTTCTGGCCAAAACCTTGTCAAACATCAGACCCACTCCGAAACAACCCCAGAATCAGAACCAGAAAGCCAAGTTTGGCATGTCCCCAAAATTTCACCGCCGTCAACCGCCGCACGCGCCGACACGCGCCGCCCCTTTTTCCTGCGCATGGTCCTCACGCGCCTCCGCTCCAGACGCGCGTGAACGTCACGCTCCGCTGCCCAAGCTTTTTCCGGCCCTCGTTTCCCTTCTGCAGGTGTTTTCCGGCCGTTTCTGAGTGTCTGCCATCATGTCTTCTGAGGTAACCCCCGACACCAACTCCAATGGTGGCAAACCGACTGTTCTAACATTTGTTGTTTCTGGAACCGCTACAATGACCTCTGAAGAATTGATGGGTGCCAAAAATTACCTTTTTTGGACTGATTCTGTGGAACTTTGGTTCATGGGCCAAGGCTATGAAGACCACCTTACTAAATCTGTTGATGATGTTCGCGCCGCTGACAAAACCACTTGGAAGAAGATTGATGCCCAGCTATGTAATCTTATGTGGCAGACCATTGATCCACTAAAGCTGACTATGTTTCGGGCTTACAAAACTTGTAAAAAGGTGTGGGACCGTGCTAAAGCTTTATACACTAATGACATTGCAAGACTTTACCATGTTGCTAAGAAGCTGTGTAGTTTACAGTATGGAATCTTATGTTGGGGCTGTGGAAGCTGTCAAGGAAAAGTTTTCGACTCTCCTTCCCTATGTGTCTAATGCTAATGACCATCATGCTCAACAGGGAAAGCTGTTTTTGGTACTTACGTTACTTGGGTTGCCAGCTGAACTTGAATCTCTACGACAACAAATATTGGACACCTCACCCGTTCCTTCCCTTGAGGACGTATTTGCACGACTCTTGCAATCCGGCCCCTCTCTTGAGACCCATACTTTCGACCAAACTGCATTGGCATCCCAATCTTCTTCTCAAGTGTCCTTTCAAGTGCCCACTCGCGGCGGCCGTGGGGGTCGTGGTAATGGTCGTGATAATCGTACTCGCCTTAGTTGTACCTATTGCCATAGGATTGGTCATACTCAGGATAAATGTTATGCTCTCCATGGTCGTCCTACCAAGGTAGCTAATGTTGTCCAAACTAATGAGCCATCTGACGTTCACTCCGCCGCACAACCACAAGGGATATTTGTCTCTGGCAATGATTATGATGAGTTTCTCAAGTACCAAGCTTCAAAACAGGCATCTACTCCCGTTGCTTCGGTGGCCCACTCTGGTAATTATCTTGCTTGTATCTCTCATTCCTCTTCTCTTGGACCATGGGTCCTTGACTCAGGTGCTTCTGATCACATTTCTGGTACTTCTTCTGTCCTCTCTAAACTTGAACACCCTGCATTTCTTCCTTCTATCACTTTGGCTGATGGTTCTAAAATTGGTGCTAAGGGAATAGGTCAAGCTACTCCTCTTCCTACAATACCTTTGAAATCTGTTCTTTACATGCCCAATTGTCCTTTCAATTTGATTTCTATTAGCCAACTTACTCGTTCTCTCAATTGTTCTGTTACCTTTTTTGCTGACTCCGTCATTGTGCAGGATCAAGGGACGGGACAGACGATTGATACAGGATGTGAGTCTCAAGGACTGTATCGGCTTGCCTTACCCACTACTACTGTGTCTTCTGTTGCTGCTGTTGAGTCTCCGGACGTGGTCCATTGTCATCATGCTCAACAGGGAAAGCTGTTTTTGGTACTTACGTTACTTGGGTTGCCAGCTGAACTTGAATCTCTTCGGCAACAAATATTGGGCACCTCACCCGTTCCTTCCCTTGAGGACGTATTTGCACGACTCTTGCAATCCGGCCCCTCTCTTGAGACCCATACTTTCGACCAAACTGCATTGGCATCCCAATCTTCTTCTCAAGTGTCCTTTCAAGTGCCCACTCGCGGCGGCCGTGGGGGTCGTGGTAATGGTCGTGGTAATCGTACTCGCCCTAGTTGTACCCATTGCCATAGGATTGGTCATACTCAGGATAAATGTTATGCTCTCCATGGTCGTCCTACTAAGGTAGCTAATGTTGTCCAAACTAATGAGCCATCTGACGTTCACTCCGCCGCACAACCACAAGGGATATTTGTCTCTGGCAATGATTATGATGAGTTTCTCAAGTACCAAGCTTCAAAGCAGGCATCTACTCCCGTTGCTTCGGTGGCCCACTCTGGTAATTCTGTTGCTTGTATCTCTCATTCCTCTTCTCTTGGACCATGGGTCCTTGACTCAGGTGCTTCTAATCACATTTCTGGTACTTCTTCTGTCCTCTCTAAACTTGAACACCCTGCATTTCTTCCTTCTATCACTTTGGCTAATGGTTCTAAAATTGGTGCTAAGGGAATAGGTCAAGCTACTCCTCTTCCTACATTACCTTTGAAATCTGTTCTTTACATGCCCAATTGTCCTTTCAATTTGATTTCTATTAGCCAACTTACTCGTTCTCTTAATTGTTCTGTTACCTTTTTTGCTGACTCCGTCATTGTGCAGGATCAAGGGACGGGACAGACGATTGATACAGGATGTGAGTCTCAAGGACTGTATCGGCTTGCCTTACCCAATACTACTGTGTCTTCTGTTGCTGCTGTTGAGTCTCCGGACGTGGTCCATTGTCACCTGGGACATCCCAGCCTCTCGAAATTAAAAGCTATGGTCCCGAGTTTATCTCGTCTTGCTACCTTAGAGTGTCAAACTTGTCATTTAGGTAAACATGTTTGTAGTTCTTTTTCAAGTCGTGTCAATACACGATCTGCGTCTCCCTTTTCTGTTATTCATTCTGATGTATGGGGACCTAGTCGTGTTACTTCTCATTCTGGTTTTCATTATTTTGTCACCTTTATTAATGACTTTTCTCGTTGCACTTGGTTATATTTAATGAAGGACAGATCTGAATTATTTGCACATTTCAAGTCTTTCTGTTCTAAAATTCAAAACCAATTCAAAACTTCAATTAAAAATTTACAAAATGATAATGCTCGTGAGTATTTTTCAGCACCCTTTTCGTCTTACTTGTCCTCCCAAGGCATTCTACATCAGTCGTCTTGTCCTCATACCCCTCAACAGAATGGTGTGGCTGAGCGTAAACATTGTCACTTGATTGAAACTGCTCGCACTCTTCTTCTCCATACTCATGTTCCCCTTAAGTTTTGGGGTGAGGCTGTTCTGACTGCATGTTATTTAATTAATCGTATGCCTTCTTCTGTTTTGCAAAATCAAGTTCCTCATTCCATTTTATTTCCTCATGAACACATTTTTTCTCTTCCACTACGAGTCTTTGGTTGTACTTGTTTCATCCATGATCTTACCCCAGGCAAAGACAAGTTAACTGCTCGCTCTATCAAATGTGTTTTCTTAGGGTACACTCGATTTCAAAAGGGTTATCGTTATTATTCTCCAGCTCTTAATCGTTTCTTCGTGTCTGCATATGTCACTTTTCTTGAGAATACCCCTTTTTTCTCTGCACCCGACATCACTTCACCTTCCATTACGGAGGTGCTTCCTGTTCCTTACTTAGATGGGCCTCCTATTCCCACAAAGCCTCTCCAGGTTTATCATCGCCGCCCACGGCATGCAGTCCAAGATAACTCATCTCCTGAACCCGTGGTTGAACCGTCCTTGGATTCTTCTTTGGGAGTTAGCAGTAGTCCTCCTATTGCTCTTAGACAAGGTACTCGTTCCACCCGTAATCCTAATCCTATTTATAATTTTCTTTGTTACCATCGTTTATCATCTTCGCACTATGCTTTTACCTCCTATTTGTCTTCTGTTTCTATACCCAAAACAACAGCAGAAGCTCTTTCACATCCAGGGTGGCGCCAGGCTATAATTGAGGAGATGTCTGCCTTACATTCTACTGGTACTTGGGATCTTGTTCCATTGCCACCGGGCAAATCTACTGTGGGTTGTCGTTGGATCTATACTATTAAGGTTGGCTCAAACGGAACCATTGATCGATTAAAAGCCCGCCTTGTGGCTAAGGGCTACACTCAAATCTTTGGTTTGGACTATGGTGATACCTTCTCTCCTGTTGCGAATATGGCCTCTGTTCGTCTTTTTCTTTCTATGGTTGCCATTTGCCATTGGCCTCTTCATCAACTTGATATTAAAAATGCTTTCTTACATGGTGATCTCGAGGAGGAAGTATACATGGAGCAACCTCCCGGGTTTGTTGCTCAGGGGGAGTCTTCCGGCTTAGTATGTCATTTACGCCGATCTTTATATGGCTTGAAACAATCCCCTCGAGCTTGGTTTAGTCGCTTTAGTGCTATTATTTCTAAATTTGGCATGATTCAGAGTGAAGCAGATCATTCAGTTTTCTCCTGTCATTCTTCCTCCACGACCTCCATATATCTGGTTGTTTATGTGGATGATATTGTCATTACTGGAGATGATCATGAGGGAATCACTCAGTTAAAACAGCACTTGTTTGATCACTTTCAGACTAAGGATATGGGAAAGTTAAAATATTTCCTAGGAATTGAAGTGGCACAATCTAATGCTGGGATCTGTATCTCACAGAGAAAATATGCTCTGGATATTCTTGAAGAAACTGGAATGTTGGATTCTAGACCTGTAGATACATCAATGGATCCCAACACAAAACTTAGTCCAGATCAAGGAGAACCTCTTACAGATCCTGGTAGATATCGCAGATTAATTGGCCGATTGAATTATTTGACAGTCACTCGGCCAGATATTTCATTTGCCACAAGTATCCTAAGTCAGTTTCTTGACTCCCCATGCGATAGTCATTGGGATGCAGTTGTTAGAGTCCTTAGATATATCAAAGGTGCTCCAGGAAAAGGTTTGTTGTATGAAGATAAAGGACATAACCAGATTGTTGGATATACTGATGCAGATTGGGCAGGATCTCCATCTGATAGACGTTCTACATCTGGTTATTGTGTTTTTATTGGTGGTAACTTGATATCTTGGAAGAGTAAGAAGCAAAATGTTGTAGCAAGATCTAGTGCGGAAGCTGAATATAGAGCTATGGCACTTGCCACATGTGAACTTATATGGTTGAAGCAATTAGTTAAGGAACTTAAGTTTTGTGAGGCGAGTAAGATGGAACTGGTGTGCGATAATCAAGCTGCCTTACATATTGCTTCCAACCCTGTGTTTCATGAACGGACCAAGCACATAGAGATTGATTGCCATTTCATAAGGGAGAAGTTGCAAAGTGGGGAAATAGTAACAGCCTTTGTCAACTCCAACGATCAACTTGCAGATATTTTCACCAAAGCTCTCCGGGGTCCTCGGATACAATACATATGTAACAAGCTTGGTGCATATGATTTATATGCTCCAGCTTGAGGGGGGGTGTTGAATATTATATTAGAGATATAGGCTGTATATAAGTTATTCTGAGAGATATAGGTTTTATATAAGTTATTCTGTTTTGATATAGTTTCCGTTTTTAGATATCTGATTCTGTTGTATCTCCTAGTATTAAGGGATTTTATTTTTGTACCTATGTATATATATATATTGACGCTGAGAGATGATTCTCTCAAGGAATTCATCCAAAACACAATCATTGTCTCACTCCATTCGTGTATTTCAAGTATATCCCTTGACCAAACTTGAGGGAAAAGTCCCACTGTTGATGGCTCTCATGAGATGACGAAGAGTTCATCTTCTGGCAGAGGTACCTCTTCACTTCCGGTGGCGGCGACATGAGCGAATTACCATCGACACAGAGCTTCTGGAGCTTGTTGAGGCAGGGGTTGACGTTGAGGGTTTCAAGGTTGACGAGGTTTTCGAGGTCGTTGGGGAAGCAGCGGAGGCAGTTAAGGCGGGCGTCGAGGACCTTGAGAGAGGTGAGGTGTGAGGTGGAGCGTTGAAGGAAGAGGAATTTGTTGGAGTTCACCAATAGCTTCTTCAACTTTGTCAGTTCCAAACTAATGCTTTCTGAAAGCTACATCAGTTTATTGAAGTTGGCGTTCATCAGTTCCTCCAATAATCTGCAGTTGTCAATGGTTTTGGGAAGGTGTTCAACGAGGTTTTCAACGACATTCAAGACCTTAAGCATAAAGAGGTAGCCAATGGAGTTTGATAGACTTCTAAGCTGGTTCGAGTGTACGTCTAACACCACCAACTTCACCGCATTAGTGTCGATAACTATCACATAAGATTTTTCCGTCAAATTTGGTCAGAGAATACAATAGAGGGGCCACAATGGATCACTTTTGGGAGGACTAGGGCTGGCATGGATATATTTTTTTGACCGGAATCGTCTTGTCCTAATTTATAATAGACAAGGACTAGATTGAGTGTTTACTCCATAAATCAAACTATTTTAAATTCAATTTCAATTCTAATTTTAAAAAAACCATATTCCAATGAGAT
>NC_029793.2:9587244-9593729 GCF_000816755.2 Arachis ipaensis | reverse complement strand
TTTTTAACTACCAATTTTATATGAAAAACAACTAGAGTTTGCAAAGTTTGACCATGTTTAAGAGTTCTATGGGTTGAATGGATTTGTTATGAGCAGCGTCATCCCCTTCCTTAGTGGTGTATTGCTATCTTCAAAGCCTCAAAATCTGAAACAAAAGAAACGAATCCATTTGTGCATTATCGAAAATGCTCCTTCAACACTTTGTGTCTCTCAAAAACCCTAACACTCCTCACATTCTCTCCTCTTCCCTCTCTTATTCTTCGGCAACACTTCCCTCCGTCTTCAACCCTTCTTCTTCCACCTTCCCTCACGCGCAACTCACGTGTCCTCGCACCCTCTCTGTCACGTGCACTGCGTCCAACGCCCAAACCGTGGGTTACAGGCGAAAACCCGCTGAAGCGTGGAAAGCTATATGCAAGAGGATATCGTTGATTGAGAAGCCAGAAGTGGATTCTTCTACTGTGTTGAATCAGTGGGAGAGTAAAGGAAAATGGATCAAGAAATTGGATGTTTGTAGAGTCATCAAAGACTTGAGAAAATTCAACAAGCATAGAAGGGCACTTGAGGTATAATGCAATGTTCAAATCCTGTCTTCTTTTTTCGCTTTATGTTGAATTAATGTCTGTTGATATACCTTTCTACTTGGATATTTTAAGTTAAGCGTTTTGAAGTGAAGTGTTAGTGTTTGTTAACTGAAAAAAAAAAAGATTTTTTTTTTAATTATTTTTTAGGGTATTTAGCAAATTTTTAGTAGTAAAAATAAAAATTTTAGAAAAATCAAAAAAGTATTTTTTTTGAGAAGGTGTAATTTACATTTTTTTTAAAGATTTTTTTTTCTTAAAAAAAAAGATGTTTTTTATATAATAAATAAACAAAAAATACTTTTATATTGCTTAATGCCCTTAACACATTTGCCCTTTAAATCTTTTTTTTTCCGTAAACATTATAGAAAGGAATAAATTAAGAATTCATATTAATATTTTTCTTAAAAAAAAGATATTTGATATTTTTACACAATAAATAAAAAAATATTTTTATATTATTATACCCAAATATAATTAATAGATAAAAATATCTTTTTCCATGAGATACTTAAACATAAAATTATTTTTACTTTTTTATAAAATCTTTTAAAAAAAAATAACTCAAAAAGATTTTTAGAAGCTCACCCAAACAAGCCTTTAGTATGCTAAGTTTAACAATTGATTGATAGTATAGTTTGTTTTGTTTAACTTTATTGAGTAGCTTGATTTGTTGGGAATCTGATAATATAGATGGTATATTTTGGTAGGAATAATTCTGATCCTTGAGGTTGAATCATATACATAATGAGTTATCTGGTTATTATTCTTTTGAGTTTTTGCATGAATATGATTCTACACAGGCATTTTCAGTAGATGTATATCCACTATCCAGCTTTAATTTGCATCTGAATCGAGATATTCATGATTGTGGAGTTAAATAAGTAGCATTGCCATTGATTTTGTTGCATACATTTGGATTGTGTTGTCTTAGGACTTTTATTTCAAGGGGTTTTGGCATTTGATTTTATGATGAAACTGAAATATCTGAAATATATTCTGTCAATGTAGCCAAGTGTTCTAAGCTTAGATAGATATACAACATAGCACTTGGTAGTGTGCAGTTTGGTGATGGATTGCACAGGAATAAGATGTTATATTGTAGTTATTGTAATAGGTAATGGTAATTGGTGAATAAGTAGTATCGTATATGTATACCTATAAACGCTATCCATCTGTATATAGTTCATTCTTTTGTGAGATTAATAAAATTTCTGAGGTTATAGGATTAACTCAAACCAGGCCTTACCAGGAGGGACTTATATGTTAACCATCTTTGAACTATGGATCACTCTTAAAATAGGAGAAAGAAAAGAAATAACATTTCTTCTTCTCATTTGGCCATGCAAGAAAGTTATAGCATATTGCAAAGTTCCTACAGAACCATATGTGGTTGCAGTCTGTATCAAAGGTTTCTCAAGCAGAAGAGTAAGTGTGAGTGTAGACTTATGACTTGTGAGACTATGGATGATTGATTCCATTTAAGCTCTAAAGTCTTAGAAGTGTGCTTTTTTTAGTATTTATATAATACACATAATTATATAGGATGAATAGATATACAACCACATAATTTATTATGTAATTCATATATTACCATTTTGTAATCTTGTGCTAACCGTGATTCCAGAACTGTTGTTTGTGATCGATTATGTAATCTTCATTACCTTGTAATGTGTTAACATCAACCATGAACAGTGTTGAGAAAGTAATTTCCAAATTTTGCAGGTATATGATTGGATGGACAGAAGACCAGAGAGATATAGAATAACTCCGAGTGACATTGCAATTCAGTTAGATCTAATTGCCAAAGTTCATGGAGCTCCTAGTGCAGAAGCATTTTTTCTGAGGCTGCCTGATAAGGCAAAAAACAAGAGGACATATGGAGCCCTTTTGAATATATATGTGCATTTTCAGTTGAAGGAAAAGGCAGAATCTTTATTCGACACAATGAAGAGTAAAGGTCATGCAATTGAATCATTAACATTTAATGTAATGATGACTCTGTACATGAACTTCAAGGATTATGATCAGGTTGATATTTTGGTTTCAGAAATGATTAAGAACAACATAAAGCTGGATGCCTATTCATATAATATCTGGCTATCTTCTTGTGGATCTCAAGGATTAACAGAAAAGATGGAACAAGTGTTTGATCAGATGACAAAGGATCCTAACGTAGTTCCTAACTGTTCTACATTCACGACAATGGCTACAACTTACATTAAGATGAATCTGTTTGAAAAAGCAGAAGAGTGCATAAGAAACGCTGAGAGCAAAATCGAAGGTAGGGACAGAATACCTTATCATTATATCCTAAGTTTATATGGAAGTATTGGAAAGAAAGATGAAGTTTATCGTGTGTGGAATAACTATAAACTAAGTTTTCCCAGTATACCAAACTTGGGATACCATTCTGTTATTTCTTCCCTGGTTAGAATGGATGATATTGAGGGTGCAGAAAATCTCTATGAGCAATGGGTTTCAGCAAAAGCATTTTATGATCCTAGAATAGGAAACCTTCTCATAGGTTGGTATGTTAAGAATGGCAATACAGATAAAGCTATTAGGTTCTTTGACAGGATGAAAGAAGATGGTGGAGTTCCAAATCCAAGTACTTGGGAGCTTCTATCTATGTTGCATATTGCAGATAAAAGGGTAACTGAATCTCTGTCTTGCTTGAAAGAAGCTTTTGTGGCCAAAGGTTCAAAAAGTTGGAGACCAAACGCTACAAACTTGGACGCATTCTTTAAGCTATGTGAGGAACAAGGAGACATGGCATGCGCCGATGATTTGATCGAGTTGTTGAAGAAATCAGAATTTGTTAAAGATGAAGTTTATGCATCAATGATTGGCTTATCTGATGGTACCGTTGGCAAAGGTGAATGTTCAAGTAAGATTGATGCAGTAGATAAAACTATGGATTATAACTCGCAAATGTTGAACCAAATGGAAAGTAGTTTTTGATGCTTCCTTTATCTTTTATTAATTAATTTTTTTTCCTGTTTCTTTGTTAGATGTGGATACTGTCGTTATTTGGAGATATAAGCAAATTTAAAAATCGTTACAAAATTACGCAACAATTTCTTAATGGGTTACCACTTAGCACGGAGTATAGAAACTCCATTGTTATAGGGAAGTAAAATCTCCATTATCTGCTACAACATATCGCCATAATTATTCTGCTATAACTTCAAAGAGGATTGAAGGTTACGGAATGATCATAATAACCTATCTTTATTTTGAGTAATTCACTTGGTTTTGGCTTTTAAGAATGGGAGAAAACAAGCATTAAGCTGTGCTGTAACATGATTTCTTATGGAGAATAAGTGTATCAGCCAAAAGGGATAAAGCTCTTGACACAGCTCCTTTTCTAAATTACCTTTCAGCGCAGTAATCTTAACTCTGAACATATTTATATTTATTAGGTGCACTTTGTTTCTTTCCCCATATTCACTAAGTACTTACTATTATTTATAAATTATTTTTGGTGCTTCTGCAGTTCTGCTGTTAGACCGTTCTTTATTTATTAAATTTTTATTTGAATGATCTGGATTTAAAAAGGTAACCTGTTAATCAGGTTAATTATTTTTTTACAAGTTTTAAATTTTTTTTGTAAGTCTCAGATATTGGGCTGAAGTTAGGATAATTTGAAATAAAAGATAATGGACTTATTGTAACTGTCATGTATTTTGTGCTTTGACTGCGCGTCATCGTCTGAGAATCATGGCGCCTTCGTGGAGATCAGGTTCTTCCACAGTTTTGCTTTTGGAGTTAGCCAACCAGCAGCGGCGACAGACAGCGTCCTCTGTTAAACGAGCGAATTAGTTTTTTTTTGTTAGTGCCGGTTTGTTTGTTCAGCCCATGACAAAAAAAAAACAATAATAAATAAATTTAATTTACCTAATCACTTTTGATAGTAGGTTAATTTTTAAAGAGTGCTGCACTCTCTACTTTACCTGGAGTACACAAACTTTCGCAAACCTCAGTTTTTCAACCCTTTTCCCTTACCATTTTGTTGCTTCTAAAACTAAAATTCATAAAAAAAACACTATAACTTATGTTTGAATGTCTATTTATGACTTTGCTTATCTACCGAAAAAACAAAATTAGCAACGAAGTTAAAACTTTTACACGGAATTGTTATTTAATCAACTAAAAATAATCCTACAATCAACTGTTACAATAAATATGGAAAAGGGTCCAAATATAAAAGATTACAATGAGGGTAATTTGGACTTAACCTACTTTTTTTATTGTAGAAGTTAGTTGGAGAGTTATCTTTAGTTGTTTACTAACAATGCTTCAAAAAATGTTTTCTTTTTCCTTCTCCCGTTTTGGTTTATAAATTAAGAATTTAATTTTGATGAATTGTCAGTGTAAAATAATTTTATACGTGTATTCAATTACGTAATATTATATCAGTAAAAATAACTACATTTCACATTAATTACGTGAATAATTATCTAAAAGAATAAATGTGACAGTACATCAAAATTAAATCCATAACTACTCCTTTTGTTTGTGAGGTTGTATATGTTCTTGTCATTGTAAGATTTGTGATGAAATTACACATTTTATACATAGTTACATAACATACACTTATATGGTTGACGGATAAGTATACTTTATGTAAACCGTTGAATCCATTGAATAATTTTTCAGCATAAGGAAATAATTCCAGCTACATCATGTTACATAGAAAAATGAAAATCGTTGAAGGAAATTGGAACATATGTATAACATTTATGATTACATTGGCCATCTAATATACTCGGTAGTTCATATTACTTATGTTTTAATGAACTACTGGAATCAACCACATGGTAAAGTTCATGTTTCATTCCATTGGGAAGCTTCCAATTAAAATGGTAAAGCAATTGAGAAAGTGACAACTCCATTTGGTGTAGCAAATGGCAATACCCACACAAATTCTCCTTCCGGCACCAATGGAATCAATTCAAAGTTTGTACCTTTGAAATCAATTGAACAACTGTCGAGTCTCTCAGGCTCAAAACTCTATGGCCTCTGCATGACTAGTCCAATATTAAATAATAGTCCGGATAATTTACCATAATAAATAAACTGATCTTGAAATTTATTAGAATATACATTTTGTAAAATGGATATTAAAATGTATTTTTTTCATAAACTTGTAAATTGCCATAAGGATCTTGCGTTTTATGAATGCACGTAATCCGCTACATGGGTATTGTAGTTTATGTTCGAAGCAAAGCATCACATAATTTGTGGTAGGAGTGTTGCGGTTTATGTGTGATTTACAAAGGTGTATAAACCACTATAAAGATCTAGCAGTTTATGCTTTAGTGTGGACTTAATTTATTTTTCATGGAGTATGAGTTATTGGATGAAACTTTTTGGTTTGCCTTTTTTATGTATGGCAGCAACATAGGTTAGGTTAGTGTTTATCTATTTATTTTTGTTCTCATTTTTTGTTTCAGACTATGCCTTCTCTAACAACGGGCTCATTCCATTGGTTAAGTTCTCTGCTATTTTGATCAAAGAAATCTCAATGATGATCCTGATTCTTTCTTCAAATTTAAGAATAATTTATTTTTATATAATATCAAATATGAAGTAAATTACAATCTTAAAATAATTAATTGCATTTATATAGATCAACCATTAAAAAATAAGACTAGTAAATTACAATCTATTATTCATTATAATTCTTTTAATTCAGATAGGACGTACTCTTTTAATTCAGGTAGTACGTATACAAAATAAAAAAAATTTAACGAATATACTTGTTGAATTTTAAATTTTAGAACTAAATTGACTATAAATTCAACAAATGTATTTCATATTTGATATTATATAAAAATAAATTGTTAACTTAATAAAAAATTAAATAACTAAAAATGTACATTTAATAAAAATATAATT
>NC_029793.2:9581891-9584065 GCF_000816755.2 Arachis ipaensis | reverse complement strand
AATTTTATTTTCTAAAACATTGAAAAATATATTTTAAAAATAGATCAACTAAATATATTTTTATTATTTTTAATATTTAAAAATAAATCTTTTTTTTTTTTACAAATCAATCACATTTTTTTATATATAAAAAATTAAAAATAAAAATTATTTTTAAAAAATAAAAATAAAAAATAAAATCTAAACATATTCTTAACAATCCCCTTCTAAAATAATTTCTGAAAAAATTATTATTTTCATTCATATTTGACTCCCTACATTTCACACAAACATGGACCTCCTTCTTTACTCCTCCGGTGATTTTTCATTCGCCGTGGTATCCTCAATCCCTAGAGAATGTAGTAGCTAGGTCCACACTGCCTTGAAATAAATTACAATCTTAAAATAATTAATTGTATTTATATAGATCAACTATTAAAAAATAAGACTAGTAAGTTAATCTATTATTCACTATAACTCTTTTAATTCAGGGAGTACGTACTCTGATAAAAACATACATTTAATAAAAATATAATTTTATATTTTAAAATATTAAAAAATACATTTTAAAAATAGATCATATAAACATATTTTTATTAATTTCAAATTTTCAACATTTAGAAATAAGGTATCTTTTAAAAAAAATTTAAAGGTAAAAAATTGAAAATAAAAAATAAAATCTAAACCTATTCTTAACAATTCCCTTCGAAAATAATTTCTGAAAAAAGTATTATTTTCATTCATATTTGACTCCATACATTTCACAGGGACCTCCTTCTTCACTCTTGCGGTGATTTTTCATTCGCCATGGTATCCTCAAGCCCTAGAGAAGGTCGTAGCGAGGTCCACACTACCTTGAAATAAATTACAATCTTAAAATAATTAATTGTATTTATATAGATCAACTATTAAAAAATAAGACTAGTAAGTTAATCTATTATTCACTATAACTCTTTTAATTCAGGGAGTACGTACTCTGATAAAAACATACATTTAATAAAAATATAATTTTATATTTTAAAATATTAAAAAATACATTTTAAAAATAGATCATATAAACATATTTTTATTAATTTCAAGTTTTCAACATTTAGAAATAAGGTATCTTTTAAAAAAAATTTAAAGGTAAAAAATTGAAAATAAAAAATAAAATCTAAACCTATTCTTAACAATTCCCTTCGAAAATAATTTCTGAAAAAAGTATTATTTTCATTCATATTTGACTCCATACATTTCACAGGGACCTCCTTCTTCACTCTTGCGGTGATTTTTCATTCGCCATGGTATCCTCAAGCCCTAGAGAAGGTCGTAGCGAGGTCCACACTACCTTGAAATAAATTACAATCTTAAAATAATTAATTGTATTTATATAGATCAACTATTAAAAAATAAGACTAGTAAGTTAATCTATTATTCACTATAACTCTTTTAATTCAAAGAGTACGTACTCAGATAAAAACGTACATTTAATAAAAATATAATTTTATATTTTAAAATATTAAAACATACATTTTAAAAAAAGACCATCTAAACATATTTTTATTATTTTCAACATTTAGAAATAAGATATCTTTAAAAAAATTAAAGGTAAAAAAATTGAAAATAAAAATTATTTTTAAAAAATAAAAATAAAAAATAAAATCTAAACCTATCCTTAACAATCCCCTTCTAAAATAATTTCCGAAAAAATTATTATTTTCATTCATATTTGACTCCCTACATTTCACACAAGCAGGGACCTCCTTCCTCACTCCTGCGGTGATTTTTCATTCGCCATGGTATCCTCAAACCCTAGAGAAGGTCGTAGCAAGGTCGACACTGCCTTGAAATAAATTACAATCTTAAAATAATTAATTGTATTTATATAGATCAACTATTAAAAAATAAGACTAGTAAGTTAATCTATTATTCATTATAACTCTTTTAATTCAGGAAGTACGTACTCAGTACTAAATAAAAAAATTTAACAAATATACTTTCAATCCTAAATTTTAGAACTATAAATTTTAGAACTAAATTGACTATAAATTCAACAAATATATTTCATATTTGATATTATATAAAAATAAATTGTTAACTTAATAAAAAATTAAATAACTAAAAACATACATTTAATAAAATTATAATTTTATATTTTAAAATATTAAAAAATACATTTTAAAAATAAATCATCAAAACATATTTTTATTATTTTT
>NC_029793.2:9580427-9580896 GCF_000816755.2 Arachis ipaensis | reverse complement strand
GTATCTTTTTTTAAAAAATTTAAAGGTAAAAAATTAAAAATAAAAATTATTTTTAAAAAATAAAAATAAAAAATAAAATCTAAACCTATTCTTAACAATCCCCTTCTAAAATAATTTCTGAAAAAATTATTATTTTCATTCATATTTGACTCCCTACATTTCACACAAGCAGTGACCTCCTTCCTCACTCCTGCGGTGATTTTTTATTCGGCATGGTATCCTCAAACCCTAGAGAAAGTGGTAGCGAGGTCCACAATATCTTGAAATAAATTACGATCTTAAAATAATTAATTGTATTTATATAAATCAACTATTAAAAAATAAGACTAGTAAGTTAATCTATTATTCACTATAACTCTTTTAATTCAGGAAGTAGGTACTCAATACTAAATAAAAAAATTTAACAAATTAAAAGTTTTTTTTATTATAGACCAGTTAAATATATTTTTATTATTTTTAACATGTAGAA
>NC_029793.2:9571846-9575432 GCF_000816755.2 Arachis ipaensis | reverse complement strand
TCTTTTTTTAAAAAATTTAAAGGTAAAAAATTAAAAATAAAAATTATTTTTAAAAAATAAAAATAAAAAATAAAATCTAAACCTATTCTTAACAATCCCCTTCTAAAATAATTTCTGAAAAAATTATTATTTTCATTCATATTTGACTCCCTACATTTCACACAAACATGGACCTCCTTCTTTACTCCTCCGGTGATTTTTCATTCGCCGTGGTATCCTCAATCCCTAGAGAATGTAGTAGCTAGGTCCACACTGCCTTGAAATAAATTACAATCTTAAAATAATTAATTGTATTTATCTAGATCAACTATTAAAAAATAAGACTAGTAAGTTAATCTATTATTAACTGTAACTCTTTTTTTTTGGTGACTGAAATAAATTAAACAAAGAAAAACAAAAGAAACAAAACAAGGAACTGCTTAAATAGAGGGACAGTCCCGTTTAAGACTACTCTTAAACTCCTCCCAAGGTGAAAGAAGCTCCACATGCGAAAGTTGTAACTTCATCACCATCTTTGCCATAGTATCTGCCACCGTGTTTGCATCTCTCATAATCAAACGAAAGTCAACACGCCAATTCCAATGCATGATATCTCTTATTTTGAGCACCAGTGGATCAATAAACCCAAAACCATCTTGAGTAACAAGATTAAATGCTTCCACACAATCCGTCTCACAAATAACATCTCGTTGACCCACATCCCAAGCTAAGAGATATCCTCTCCAAATAGCAAACAATTCTCCTTGAAGAATACTATTACTCTCAATCATTCCCAAACACCCCCTTTGCCAGCTCCCATTACAATCTCTAATAACACAAGCAAAACCAACACTATCACCCGAACCAAAATAACTAGCATCACAATTAATCTTAAAAGTACCAATGGATGGGGGATTCCAAAAACCATTTAGAGTTGAGGGAAGGGACATACGTTGTAATTCAAAAATATTTCTAAGCTCCTTTTCTGAAGTTAATGCCAGACAAATGACTTTTTCCGGAGGCCAAGTTTCATGGGGATTAAAGATGCCGTTATTCCTTGTTCGCCATATTCACCAAAGTCCCGAAAAGAACTTGAGCGGGTGCTCTCTGCTATGATACAAGAACCAGTTCTTCAAATCCAAACGATGACAAGGAATATCCAACCTTTGCCAGACAAGCTGAGCTTTTGGACAATCCCGAATACAATGTATAACCGATTCCTGGCTAGAAAGACATCTTGGACACCTATCCGATGACGACATCCCTCTTCTAAAGCGAAAACTTGCAGTAGGAAGAGCCTCCTTAAGACACAACCAAGCCAAAAACTTATGCTTTTCCGGAACAAGCTGACGCCAAAGCCAAAGCCAATTCTCCCTCTCCTCCCAACCAAACAGCTGCTTACACAACCACAAGTAACCATTGCGTGAGTCATAGACTTTGGCAGTAGACCCACTCCAATACCAACCCACTTCCGGACCTGCTTGTTCATCTGGATTGTAAGAGAGAATATTATCTTTCAGATTTTGAGATAAAGGAGAATAAAGAGTATCCAAATGCCACCTACCAACCGACCAAATATCCTGTATCCGGAGATTCGAATCAGAAATGTGGATATAATCCATCTCATTAGATAACCGTCCTTCTCTCCTCCAGCTAGAAAACCAAAAATTCTGGTTCAAATCTCCAATACACCAAGCAAACCCATCCTTCAACACTTTCCAAGCCTTGCAAAGACACCTCCAAATGGGAGAGTCCTTGTTCTTAGGATAACTAAAACAGTCATATAGAGATGATCGGTATTTGTCATCCAATAATTGGACCCATAGCTTGTTTGGCTGCTGGAAAAAAGTCCAAACTAGCTTCCCAAGAAGAGCAATATTTACACAATAAGGATCTCTAATCCCCAAACCTCCATATTTTTTTGGAGTAACCAGTACCTTCCAACTAACAAGATTCAATCCTCTTCCATCAACTTGTCCTTTCCAAAGAAAATTCCTCATCATAGACTCCAATTTACTAATGATTCATTTGGGAAAAATAGAGACCTGCATCTGGTACGTCGGAATAGCAGCGGCAACAGAATTAACCAAGCAGAGTCTACCAGCCCGATTGAGTAAACTCCCTTTCTAGCTTGCTAGCCTACTCCGAATCTTATCCAGGACACCATTGAAAGCTGAACGAGTCACTGGGTAACTCCAAGATACTTGCCCAAATCCTGGACAAATCTGATAGAGGATACCCCAGTGAAAACCTCTTTCCTTGTTGCAGAGACATTCTTGGAGCAAAGCGCTTTAGACTTCTCCACCACTGTAACTCTTTTAATTAAGGGAGTACGTACTCAGGTAAAATCGTACATTTAATAAAAATATAATTTTATATTTTAAAATATTAAAAAATATATTTTAAAAATAGACTATCTAAACATATTTTTATTATTTTCAACATTTAAAAATAAGGTAACTTTTAAAAAAAATTTAAAGATAAAAAATTAAAAATAAAAATTATTTTTAAAAATAAAATCTAAACCTATTCTTAACAATTCACTTCTAAAATAATTTCTGAAAAAATTATTATTTTCATTCATATTTGACTCCCTACATTTCACACAAGCAGGGACCTCCTTCCTCACTCCTTCGGTGATTTTTCATTCGCCATGGTATCCTCAAGTCCTAGAGAAGGTCGTAGCGAGATCCACATTGTAAAAATTATTTTTAAAAAATAAAAATAAAAAATAAAATCTAAACATATTCTTAACAATCCCCTTCTAAAATAATTTCTGAAAAAATTATTATTTTTATTCATATTTGACTCCCTACATTTCACACAAACATGGACCTCCTTCTTTACTCCTCCGATGATTTTTCATTCGCCGTGGTATCTTCAACCCCTAGAGAATGTAGTAGCGAGGTTCACACAGCCTTGAAATAAATTACAATCTTAAAATAATTAATTGTATTTATGTAGATCAATTATTAAAAAATAAGACTAGTAAGTTAATCTATTATTCACTATAACTCTTTTAATTAAGGGAGTACGTACTCAGGTAAAATCGTACATTTAATAAAAATATAATTTTATATTTTAAAATATTAAAAAATACATTTTAAAAATAGATCATCTAAACATATTTTTATTATTTTCAACATTTAGAAATAAGGTATCTTTTAAAAAAAATTAAAGGTAAAAAATTGAAAATAAAAATTATTTTTAAAAATAAAATCTAAACCTATTCTTAACAATTCACTTCTAAAATAATTTCTGAAAAAATTATTATTTTTATTTATATTTGACTCCCTACATTTCACACAAGTAGGGACCTCCTTACTCACTCCTTCGGTGATTTTTCATTCGCCATGGTATCCTCAAGTCCTAGAGAAGGTCGTAGCGAGATCCACATTGCCTTAAAATAAATTACAATCTTAAAATAATTAATTATATTTATATAGATCAACTATTAAAAAATAAGACTAGTAAGTTAATCTATTATTCACTATAACTCTTTTAATTCAGGGAATACGTACTCAAATAGTACGTATTCAGTACTAAATAAAAAAATTTAACAAATTAAAAATATTTTTATTATAGACCAGCTAAATATATTTTTATT
>NC_029793.2:9568023-9571364 GCF_000816755.2 Arachis ipaensis | reverse complement strand
AAATAAATTACAATCTTAAAATAATTAATTGTATTTATATAGATCAACTATTAAAAAATAAGACTAGTAAGTTAATCTATTATTCACTATAACTCTTTTAATTCAGGGAGTACGTACTCTGATAAAAACATACATTTAATAAAAATATAATTTTATATTTTAAAATATTAAAAAATACATTTTAAAAATAGACCATCTAAACATATTTTTATTATTTTCAACATTTAGAAATAAGGTATCTTTTAAAAAAAATTAATGTAAAAAATTGAAAATAAAAATTATTTTTAAAAAATAAAAATAAAAAACAAAATCTAAACATATTCTTAACAACCCCTTTCTCTCTTTTCCACGATGAAATGTGGGTGAAAATGGATCCTCTCAATTGTTAAAAAAATATTTTTTTGAACTAAATGGCTCAACACACAAGGCGAAAAATGCAATAAGTACAACTAAAAAGAGATGTTCTAGACATGGGTGAAACAAAGACAATGTGAAACTACGCTAAGTTTGAAGGTCTAAGTTAAAAAAATATTTAATTTAAAATCTTAAGTTAGATCTTCGTAACATAATTTATGAAAAAAATATATTTTGATATCTATTTTATAAAATATATATTCTGATAAAATTGAAAATCAAATTATTTAATTTTGGTATTACCCTAATAGTCTGCTAATACTCTTTAATAGTTAAATTTTCTCATGCTAAATTTTATTTGTTGTATTCAAACCAAATTACGAATCTACACAAACATAACACCTAAAAGACAAACACCACAGAACCTTTTGAACTGAATTTGTAGGGTGCGCCAGGCCCATGCAGTAGTGTAAGGCTTGGGCGACGCTTGACAGGCCCAGTAGCAAGCTACTGTAATGGCCCATCACCCTCAAAAGATAAATTTAATATCGTGTGAGCCAATGGCCCACATATCAGATATTAAACTGATAAGAACAGATACTACACTTGATCTTAGCCAAAAGGCCGAGAAAGGTATGCTTTAAAACGTCAACAATTCTTTCTTTTATGCTAACGCCCTACCCCTTTCCTGTACGGTCTCAACGATGTGTGACATAAGGCGAGGATGCAATAATATAAAGAAAAAGAAAAAGAAAAAGAAAACACTACCCACAAGAACAACGTAGCTCCCTGACATACAGCAATGTTGTGTTACTCGTGTTTTGTCCACTATTTCTTTCTAATTAACATTCTCTGATTCTCTTAGTTCCCTTATGATAGAGATCCACATATGAAGGAATAGATTAAGTAATATCCTATGAGGCTTTTTATGCAATTCTTCTGGCTCAGCCTTGGTTCTACACTTCTACTCATCATTTCAAGTTTTCAACAGATTTTTGTCCTGCTAAGTAAAGTGCCTAAGTGCACTGCTTCCTTCCTTAATAGCTGATATATTTCTCAATGGCGTATGGTATAGCATCGAGGACATGTATATGACTAGTGAAGTAACAATATTTTTTACAATACTAACATGTGAACACTTTAAACGGCAAAATTTAGTAAGCGAGAAATTTTGGGTAATTTACCAAAATAAAATAATGGAATTTTAATATTACCAAAATATAACTTTTGATTTTTTGATACGAAAATTCAATTTTTCAGTAGTCTATGTAATCCGTGGAAGGGGTACCACGGTTTACGTGGAAAAGGCAAATGCATAGAAACCGTGGTAGGGGTTCTACGGTTTCTGTTGGAGTGTGCAAATAGGCATAAACCGTGGAAGGGGTCCAGCGATTAATGCCTGGACCTATTTCACCTATAAATACCCACCCAGGACTTAGTGTGATGTAGAGAGTCATTTTTACTTCTTCAAAAAATGAGTGAGGAAAGTTTTTTAGTCCTAGTCTACTGCGTTTGAAAAATTAAAAAAAAAAAAAGCAAAAGGCATGGAGTTAAGTTCACTGACAAAGAACCGGCCAGTGTTTTTGTGCGTTCCACAAATACTCTGTCAGAACTAAAGACGAGCATTTTGTAAAAGGCAGGGTTGTGTGGGTCCAAGTGGGTGAAGAAGTTGTTTTACAAGATTTCGATTGCGGTTGTTTCAACTGGGGTGCAGTATGAAACATTTGTGATAGGGTCGAACGAAGACATGCAGGTTTTGTTTCATTATCGGTGAAGTTTTCCAGGGGTGAGAATACACGAGCTGTATGCCAAGTTGGAAGATGGTTTTGATAGTTCTGGTGCATCGGCACCGAATCCTCAGTCGATGACGGTGGGGGTGCATCAACTTCGATGCCTGTCGTTACAGCTGGTGGTCTGTTGGCTGAACCTCCATCTGTTCCACTAGCGGCAACTAGGTCACCTGGTTTGATTCTTAGACTGTTTGGTGAGGGTGAGCCGGATCATATTGAGAATGCGATGCGAGAGGATGATCCGGATGACGAGCCAAATCACATATTCGGAGACAGTGAGGAGGATACTCCCAGGACACCACCAGCACGCCGGGGGCCATCGAGTTCTGGTTCAGGCCAACAACCGCCACATTTCTCCACCTTGAACTTGGAAGCAATCTGGCCAGCATCTGGACATATTTCCTTTGGTTAGGGCGGACGCAGCGGTTACGATAAAGGTGTTGCAAGAAGTTACGAATGCAACGTATGGATTCAGGCCTAGCTATAAGAAGGTGTGAATGACAAAACAGAAGGCAGTTGCACAGATATATAGGAATTGGGAGAAGTCGTATGCCGAGTTGCCAAGTTGGATACTAGGGGTACAAGCCACGATGGACGCAACCGTGGCAGTGTTGAAGACTTCTCCGGTACATGTTGGTGATCACGTTGATGAGTCTACGAGTTACTTTCATCGTCTTTTCTGGACATTCCCTCCATGCATTGAAGCATTTAGACATTGCAAGCCACTAGCATTTGGGCATTGAACCCCTACCACGGTTTCTTCTCAAATGCTTCATTAACGTAAACCGTGGAACCCCTCCAACATTTTACGTGTATTTCAAATCCGTGGGACCCCTTCCACGGTTTACATAAATTTGTAGAAAATTACAAAAGTTGTATTTCCGTAACTTTGAAAACCAAATATTTTATTTTCATAAATTGCTCGATAATTAATTACTAAAAAAATATAATATTAAATTATAATGTTATTTTTTAGTATATTTAATCCTTTTTTATACTTCTTTTAGTATATTTTTTATATAGTATTTTTTATAAAATTCTATTTTAGTTTGTTATAATTTTTTATTATTATAATAAAAATTAATATTTATTTATGAAATTAAAAATAACATATAAAAATTAATAATTTTTTAAATATTTTTTTATAATAAAATTAATATTTATTTATTAAATTAAAAAAATATATAAAATAACATA
>NC_029793.2:9566759-9567225 GCF_000816755.2 Arachis ipaensis | reverse complement strand
TTTTTTATATTATATAATATTTTTTTAAAATTTTATTTTAGTTTGTTATAATTTTTTATTATTATAATAAAAATCAATATTTATTTATTAAATTAAAAATAACATATAAAATAATATATTTTAGTACTTTTTATGAGTACTCTCAATAATCTTATTTTGTTTACTGTTTTGGATTCTAACTTTTTACTAATTATGTTTTTATTATTATTTATGATTAACTTTTTATTTAATTTATCATTTTCAATAGGAATAATAAACAGTGAACAAAAATTACAATAATAAATTTTATGTCAAACAAAAAAATATTCTATAATTTATTTAGTACTCTCAGTATTCTTTTATTCAGAATTATTTTGGACTATAAAATTTTATTACTTATGATTCTATTGTTATGTATGATCAGTTTTTTATTTACTTTGCCATTTTTAATAAGATCAATAATTCATATTATAACATAATTACAATA
>NC_029793.2:9561225-9566722 GCF_000816755.2 Arachis ipaensis | reverse complement strand
CCAAATATATTTATATTATTATTTATCATTAATTTTTTATTTAATTTATCATTTTTAATAGGAACAATAATACATATTATAACAAATTAGAATAATAAATAGTGAACAAAAATTACAATAATAAATTTTACAATGTTAAACAAAAAAAATTCTATAATTCTTTTAGTATTCTCAATATTCTTTTATTTAGTATTATTTTGAACTGTAAAATTTTATTACTTATGATTCTATTATTATGTATGATCAATTTTTTATTTAATTTGTCATTTTTAACAAGATCAATAATTCATATTATAACAGAATTACAATAACAAATTTAATAAAAAAAATCAAAATATAAAAGAAAGTACTAAAAATTGAAAAAAAAAATTTAATATTTAAAATGATTTGAAACAAATCTAAAAAATTCTTTTGGAAAAAACCAATAATGATCATCAAAGGTAACGCACGTTGAAGTTGCTTCCAATGAACGCGCTTTTAGGTTGTAAAATCACTTTTAGATTACAAAATCACTTTTGCGTTTAGTAAAAAAAAGTTACCAAACATAAAAAAGCGTTTACCAAACACACCCTAAGTGTCTAAGCAAAAAGGGATAAGCTCTTGACACAGCTCCTTTTCTAAGTGACAAGACTCGAGTTTATGAACAAATCAATGTTTGTTACTTGTTTCTACAAGACAATCAAGTTCATATTAAGAAAATAAAACAATAAAATGCTACTCCTTCCAAATTAAACTTACGTACGATCGTGTTGGCTGAACATTATATTAATAAATAACGAAACTGTTCCAATGCCGTGTCATGCTTAATCACACAAAGACAGCTTATGCAACAATCAATTACTAGAACTCGTTTGATAGTGCTTCACATAAATCTGGTCTAGGTATAGCAGGCAAACATGTTGCAAATCAGGGGCTTCGCCAAACGCAATTAACTAAAGCCACACCCAAATACCTTATTAACGAATTACATCATAATACAGTTATTTGAATGCATTTACAAGCACAATACAAGTGCAACAAAATTGCCATCAGCGAGATTCATCATTACAAAAGCAAATCATGAACCTTGATTCACAAAAACAAGTTATAACGCCAAATGAAACCAAAAGAAACAAAATATAAAGCTTAGTAAACTTCACATAACGGACAGGAATATCTTGAGATTACACCCAGCAGTGCAGCAAAGGGGACAAACTGGAAACTGTAATTTTAACAAGTCAGTAAACAACATCCCTCACCAAGTTTAAGAAGAATGAATCGAATCGCAAGCAGCAGCACAAGCAAACGGAACCTACTTGACAAACCTACAATCAAATTGATACACCTAGTGTTTTCCATGAGTTGAATTTCGTGTGGCAAGAGAAGAGGTTCAAAGTTCAAACTCTAGCTGTGTGTTCTTAATCCTCAAAATCCCTCCCCTTCATCCCTTCTTCCCCATTAGATTAAACTCCCAAACACACCCTAAGAGAATATTGGTGGAATATCCATCTAAATATCAAGGAAATACATGGAATAATGATATGAACAACTCCTAAACTCTAGCACTGCTCAGAAAACATCAGCAATATAAAAAGCTTTATGATTTTAAAGACACTTATTGAGAATCAAATTCATTCAATGCCCTCCAGACACCCACCAAGTTGATCAAAAGGGCATTTATGATAAATCCATATCCTTATAAGCATGCGGCTTCAAAAAATTACCGATTTTAATTGGTTCAAGTTCCCCTTTGCGGTAGGTGTTTTTCTAAATCAAGCAGTGTATGACGGGCACATAGAGTGCCAACTTCAATATTCATAAGTTATTATCCGCAAGTCATCTTCAATCCATGTAGCTGCTACCTTACCATCACTTACATGCATTTCCCCATAACAATGCAGAGGCAAATGGTCTTCCAAGGCCATGCCAGAGGAGATAAACTAATTGCATACAATAATTTCATTGCAAAATGGAAAACCATGAAGTCAACTAGTCAACAAGCAAAGAAAATATATTAATTCTTCTTTAGCACTGTCTCGTACTTCCCCTCAGTAGAAATTTGTAAAGTAAAATTCACTCTGGCAACAGATATTACCAGTGCTGATTAAGGGTAACATCACAAATCCCAAGATTTCAAGTGACAAATCCCAATATGATAATCTTTGACTTTAATTACTGTTGTGCATATTACTTCTAGCTCAACAATTAGTTCACTTCAGTTCTGACCATAGCACTCTAAAGAAAGTAATCCAGCGTAATTGAACATCTTTTGGAGATATAAAAAACAAGGTACCAACTTTGATAAATCCACTAAGCCTTAACCAAACAAGTAGGCATCTTTAGCCATGGTCTCTGTCCAAATGAAAGCTAGATGGAGCAGTCTTTAACATTATCCATCAGGTAAGGTATAATTACACATCACTGCTCACTACTCTTTCCATCTCTTATTTACTTGTCCATACAGTACAAATTCAAAAACTGATAACATCCCATCCAGAGGATAACCAAGTGCTTGAAATGACACAACCATATCGAGATAAATTCCCAAACTATGGTATAGTAATTAGCAGAGGTCCTTTCTCCAAATTGTAGACATCATAACCTGCATAAGCTTCAAAGCTCATCCTATGCAGCCTCTTTAGTATATCAGATCTGTTCATAGACACGTACACTGGTGACCAGTGTGAAGCCTTTCGCCAGCCCTTGTAGAAAAAATAGAGATGCCATTTTCGAGGAAATAATATTCTCTCAGACATAAATTTACTTATATGTAGTATCATCATGTACTCAACAAAATGCAATGCCAAGAGATTTCAGATAAGTTACCTAATAATAAGAGCCGGAGCCACCTCCACCACCCATGTAACTGCTACTACCACCCACACCCCTGCCAGAATACATAGTTGAGTATGAGCTGCCTCCAACCTGCACAGGCACAATAATGGTCCATAAAGAAATGCAGACAGACAGACAGACATATATAAGATACTTCCTATTGAGAAAGGTCAGGAACATTACATCACTTCCTCGTGAAATGTAATCACCACCATAACTTGATGAGTACATCCCACCAACATCACTATTACCAAAGGAACCTGACATGGAACACACAATATGTAAGGAGTAAGGACCGCATAAACAAAATCCTAATGTTGAAAATACTGAATCAAACTATTTACAACAAAACCCACCTCCACCATAACCCATGCCTTGTCGACTGCTATACATCCCATGGGAATCCTGACTAGACATTGAACTTCTGCTGCTTCCACCATACCCCAGACTAGATCTTCCCAGCCTACATATCAGAATGTAAAGATTGAATTACAAAACCATAGCATTCAGCTTAAGAGAGGAGAAGAGCCACATTTAAGATGAAACTAACCTGTCACCGTAAGCATCTCCATATTGAGAACCACTACCACCATATTCATAGTCCAAACGAGCTCTTGATTGACGAGCACTAGTATCCGCATATCGTGAAGGAACATCATCCTAATTAGAAATAGAAATAATATTATTTACAAAGTCATTTTATTTAGAACTGAAGATTGTTCAGATTAAAGAATCAATGCTCAGAGATAATACTAACTATGGAAGCATAAGAACGTTTTGAGCCAGAGAGAGCATCATAGTCGCGGGGTCGTCCTTCACGGTAACTCATGTGTGCAGAGGGTGGCGGAGGGGGAGGCCTCTCAAATCTTTGGCCATAGCCATCATCCACGTAACCTCTCCTTGGTGCAGCACGAGCCGTACTTCTTGGAATATCAGAATATGCAGGACCACGGGCTGGATAATCCCTGTATGATGGACGTCTTTCAGAGGCCATCCTTGAACCATAATCTGTAGCAACTCTACTTCTAGGAGGCGGTATGTCCTCACGTCGAACATAATCTCTCTTTGTACTAACTTTAGGATATGTAGGAGCTAAAAAGAAAATGTAGCACTTAATTAATCATCAAAAGATAAAACTGTAGATACATATCTTCAAAAATACAAAACCCTGTACTACATACGAGGAGGTCTCCTCTCATAGGATCTGGCTGGAGGAGGCATAGGCCTACTTCTTACTGGCACTGACATGATAGGACGTCTATCTCTCACACTAACTGGCCTGACTGGTGGAAGACGACTTCCAATTCCCCTAACCGTGCGAGGGGGAGGAAAACTACGTGGTGCAGGTCGGCTCCATGAAGGTCTGGCCATTGTTGCAGAACCACGACCAGGGCGGTAGTCCCCACGACTGATATGTTTTCCACGGCCTCTCTGAAGTGGTCTTGACAACCTAGCCCTAACTTTTGCCTGAAAGAAGCTGAGAGCATTATAAAAAGCCCCACATAACTGTTGAAACATCCAAACATAATTAAAAGCTAAAACAGACCTTCTTGTCACCTTCACCCAACTCTGTACCGCTAATACTTTCAGCACATCTTACTGCAGCCTCATGTGTGGCAAATGTAACAAATCCATAGTCTTTCCTACGGGCAGCTGGCATGTTCCTGGCAAGTTCAATCTTTTCTAGGTCCCCAAATTTCTTAAGAAGATCCCGAACATAATCTTCATCCCATGAAGGAGAGAGTGCATCAATAAAAACAGTTTTGACCTGCAACTTAGACATACTCGATAAGTTTCCTTTGTGGAGCACGACAGGCATATTTATTGCAAAATAAAGACCACTTCAAAGCTTCTCCACTCGAAAAACACCCAAGTGATATTCAGTCAACCCATATAAGTACAGTTCAATTTGAAGCAATAACCAATTTAACAATCGAATAAGATAATTACAATGTTTATAATATAGAGATCAAAAACTCAGGCTCTTGGCATTTGAAGAAAACAGAAGTGTCTAAAAGAACCGGGAATATTTGGCACCAAAAAAAAATCACAATGGTTCCTTTAATATCCCTCATGAAACAAATGAATCTAGATTTAGAAAATACCTGTGCCATAATTTCATCACCCGGGTCAATAAAGGAATCTGCAAAGGAAACCTTTGCAGGCTTATCTACTCCAAACACAACATCTCTCTTTTGAAGTCGTTTAAATGCATCCATAGCATCTGACCGAGAGGAAAATTCCAAAAATGCAAATCCTCGGTTCTTTCCTTCATCATTACTATCTTCTACTAGTGTTATATCCTCAACATTTGTAACTCCATAATGCTTTAACTTCTCCTTTAACTGAATCATAAGTTGCATTTTATAGTCAGAGACTCATCAAACTTCTATAAAGAGGTAATCACTAGCAAATACAACTCAGGCCACGAAGGTCAGAAGGTACAAAAACTATGCCCAAAGGAATTGAACTTACAGCTTCCTTTGTCCATGTCTTGCATATGTTTCCCAAATAGAGGGTATCACTATCCTGACTTGGTGTTACACCACATTGTTTTCCGTTAATCTGAAATTGCAGTGATTAAAACATATGATTCCATACAATAACAGATTTAAATCCACTCTAACACTGAGAAGATCAACAATTACCACTGGATTTTTAAGCTCTGCTACAGCTCGTTTAG
>NC_029793.2:9553754-9560900 GCF_000816755.2 Arachis ipaensis | reverse complement strand
AATCCCTTATTTTTTCTAGTCTGAGGATTCATCATCAGCCTGACTTCAGTGACCACCCCAACTTCACTGAACACCTTCCTCAGATCATCTTCAGTAGCATCCTTGTCAAGGCCCCCAACAAATACTTCAAATTCTTTCCTCTTTTTTCTCTCCTTTACAACTTCACGGTGTTCCTCTTCCTCCACATCAACCAAATCAGCATGCTCATGCTCATCTCCAGCATGCTCCTCATCTTCTTCACCCTCAATTTCATCATGAACATCTTCAACTTCTTCCTCACCTGTGTCACCCTCTTCTTCACCGCCATTATCCTCCGCTTCTTCCTCTACTTCATCAACCACCTGATGAACCTCGTCTTGTTCAATTTCCTTCTCATCATAATCAACTGCAATATATTCCTCCGGTTCATATTCGGGATCATTATCCTCCAAATCTAACCGTTCATCTTTTTCATATTCATCTATAGACTCCTTAACCTCCTCTTCCTCGTCTGTCATAAAATAACGATTTCAGATTATCCCATCAAAGCATTCTTAACTTTTCCATCATAATTTTTGTCAATTAGGGGTTTATGAATCCTCAGCAATGCTAGTCACATGGCGCACATGTAGTATAGCAGAACGCACAAGTCAACTGAAAAACAACTTAAACCTAGAAAAAAAAATACTCACAGCACAAGCAACCCATGAACTACAACTCTCCCACAAGCTACCAAAAGGATGACTATGACCAAATTGCCAGTAACATGAAAACATATCTATCAGCCAAATGGTTTTTCTCCCAACAACCATGGAAACATAAGCCTTACAAACATTCAGCAAGCGCAGGGAAAAGAAGTGATACATAAAAATAAAAAACACTCACAATGTTTTTCCCAAAAAAAATAATAATACATAGAAGACTAAGATATTTCCAACAAAACTAATAAACAAAAAACTTGACATGCAAAGAACCCCAACACCACACTCATGACCAACTTTAAACTCAAATACAATCCAAAACCTTTAATCTTAGCCTCCCAATATAAGAATAAAAATGTACCAAAGAAATCTCATACATTTACAACTTCAGCCAATTATTTTCAAATTATGTAAAACTAACCACATATATCAAAATTTAACTAATTTTCAAAGGTATAATCTTTAATTTTAAATAATTTCGGAATTGATGATAACAAAGAAATAAAGCAGGCACTTACTTTTCGCCACAGCTGATCCATTATGCACGTGTGTTGTTGCTGCTTCTTCTACAGCTTCAGGAGCCATTTGATTCATATCAATCGCTTGTTCCTCAACAAAGGGCTTCTCCTCTTCAACAACGACAGGTTTCTCTTCAAGAACAGGGTTCACTTCGGCTTTTGGCTCATCCTCCATAATCGGCTTTTCCTCGAGCTTCCCCGCTTCCTCCACAGCTTCAGGGTTCGGCTGCTGCTGCTGCTGATTCTGCCCGGCCTTCGAGGGCCCCCGGCCTCCTCTTCCACCCCTTCTTCCCGGAGTGCCGCCACGCTTCACCGTTCTCGGAGGCATTGTTGAAAACCCTAGTTTTTACAATCGGGAAATTGATTCCCTTTATCCTTATCGGATCGGGAAAAAAAACACCCTAAACTCAAAATTCCTAATTAAACAATTGGAAAAATTATCGGTTGTCTTCAATCGACGTCAAAATCGAAACTTCAAGGGAAAATGAGTGCAGAGTATGAGAACAGCGAGGAAATTAGGAATTGAAAGGGATCAATAAAAACCCTAGTGTGCGAATCAAAGGGAAAATATGCAAAGTTGGAAAAAAAAAAACAATAAATAAAAATAACCTGGATAACAGAAACAATACGGAGTTCCAACCTGGATCCCTAGTGTTATATTTATAGTAACGATTAATTGCATTGTAACCCCATAAGTTTTGGGTTTTTTCGTTGCAGTCCTTCCTAACCTTATGTGATTTACATTTAGGGCCGTTGGGGTTAAAAATTTAATTAAGTTCTTTTAAACACATAAAAATTTAAATTAAAAATAGTTTATAAATAAATTTTTTTTTTTTTGTGATAAATTATTTTGTATTTAGAACCTTCAAATTCTACTAACAAAATAAGTAAAAAAGTTGTATTTTATTTATTTTTATCATTATTATTTGCATTTATTTTTGTGTTGGGTTAGTATACTAAAAACAAATAAATTTGAACTAAGGATTTTTCATGTTTGTGTGCGATAAAAAAATCTGGGACATTGTCAAATCAGATTACATTACTTTATTTTGATTTGATATTAGATTATTTTATTTTTTAATGAAATTGATAGTGATTTAATGAAAAATTATTATTATTGATATTTAATTAATAAAATATACTTAGACTTTATTTATTCATGTAAGTATATAATTATTTGAGTTCTTTTTTTTTCAGGTAAAAAGAAATTAGAACATTTTATGATGAAAAAGCAAAGTAAAATTGATGCAATTTTTAAGAGAAAAGTTACTGATAATGTTGGAGTTCAATCAAGCCAACCCTCTGATCCTATTTCACAAGAAGGTCAAGTAAATGAGCTCTCTAATCTTACTCAAAATACATATCAACATGAAACCAAAGTACCAAGATTAGAAAGAGATGTTGATATCTCTTTACTAGAAAGGGATCCAGGAAAGCGACGTCCAATTTGGCAGTATAATGTCAATGAACGTGATAAGATTCGTAGAGCATACATAATAGCTGGGCCATACCAACCAACAAATATTAGCTATCCAGCTTCTGATAATAACAATCACCGTCGATATTTTCAATCTTCTTGGTTTAAGAAATTTTCAAGTTGGTTAGAATATTCACCAGAAAAAGATGCTGCTTATTGTTTGCCTTGCTACTTGTTTGGTAAACATTATGGTGCTCGCAATGATGGAAAAAATGCATTTTCAGAGTTAGGATTTAGTAACTGAAAGAAAGTAAATAATGGGGTAAATTGTGCATTTGTATGTCACGAGGGTTCTATTCCTAGTTCTTCCCATAATTTGTGTGAAATCTTGTGATGATTTAATGGCTCAATCTAAGCATATAGACAAAGTTCTTGATAGGCATAGTGATGAAACTATTGCAAATAACCGTTTAAGGTTGAAGACATCTATTAATGCTATTCGATGGCTTGCATTTCAAGCATGTGCATTTAGAGGCGATGATGAAAGTCCTGAATCTTTGAATAGGGAGAATTTTATTGAGTTAATTAAGCTTTTAGCTTCCTGTAATCAGAATGTTCATAATGTTGTCCTTGAAAATGCTCATGGAAATGCTCAATATATATCTCCCAGTGTTCAAAAAGATATATTGCATATCTTTGCTAGAAAAGTGCGTGCAACAATTCGAGAAGAAATTGGTGATTCTAAATTTTGTATAATTATTAATGAAGCAAGAGATGAGTTAAAGCGAGAACAAATGTCTATAGTTTTGAGATTTGTAGACAAGCACGGTTGTGTTCAAGAAAGATTTTTTGATCTTATACATGTTTCTGATACATGTTCTTTGACATTGAAAACAGAAATTTCATCAATTCTTTCTCGTCATAATCTTGATGTCCAAAATCTGAGAAGGGTACGATGGAGCTAGTAATATGCGTGGTGAATGGAATGGATTGCAAGTTCTAGTTTTGAAAGATTGCCCTTTTGCTTATTACATTCATTGTCTTGCTCATCGATTACAATTAGCACTTGTTTCTGCAGCCAAAGAAGTTTGTTATGTTCATCAATTCTTTTCAAAACTTACACTAATTGTGAATGTTGTGACTGTTTCTCCTAAACGTCATGATCAGTTAAGGGTTGCTCAAGCAAATAATGCTGCAAACTTAATTGCCAATGATCAAATTGTGACAGGTAGTGGACTTAATCAAATTGGTACTTTGCAAAGAGCTGGAGATACTAGATGGGGTCTCATTTGAATTATGTACGTAGCTTGTTATGCATGTTTGATGCTACTTGTGAAGTTCTTGAAAAAAGCACCGAAGAAGGTAATTTCTCCACTCGTGGTGATGCTAGTGCTGTTTATGATGCTATCACATCCTTTGAATTTGTCTTTGTTTTGCATTTGATGAGAAATATTTTGGAAGTTAGTCATGATCTTTGTCAAGCTTTGCAATGAAAAAATCAAGACATATTGAATGCTTTAACTCTGGTTTCTACTACGAAGACTTTAATCCAAAGAATGAGAGAATCAAGTTGGGAGGCTTTTATAAAAGAAGTTATATTATTTTGTGAGAAACATGAAGTTGAAGTTCCTGATATGAATGCATTGCATATTCCTAGAAGAGGTCGAACTCGCAAAATTGTTGATCAAATTTCAGTAGAGCATTATTACCGTGTTAATTTATTTCTAGCTGTAATTGATACACAATTTCAAGAGCTTAATGAAAGATTCAATGATAATATGGTGAAATTGCTTACTTTAAGCTCAACTTTAGATCCCAGAGATAATTATAAGTTCTTCAGTGTCAACAAAGTATGTGAATTAGTAGAACAGTTTTATCCAGGTGACTTCAGTGACCAAGAGAAATTTCACATTAGAATGCAAGCTCAACATTATGAACTTGATGTTCCTAATCATGTTGAATTAACTAACTTGTGCACAATTTCGGAGTTATGTCAAGGATTAACGAAGACAGGAAAGTCTTTAACATATCCTTTAATTGATCGTTTGATTCGCTTGGTATTAACTCTCCCTGTTTCAACTGCTACAACTGAGAGATATTTCTCAGCTATGAATATTGTGAAGAATAGACTCAGAAACAAAATGGAAGATGAATTGCTTGCTAATTGTCTTTTGATTTACATTGAGAAGAAGATTGCTGAAAGATTTGACACAGATTCTATTATCAATGAATTTTATGATATGAAGAATCGACGTGTACCACTTCGTTAGTAAAAAGTACACTTTTTTTGCACTTTAAATATATGTTCTCTATCAGTATATTTTTGTAATGTATCTTACATTATAATTTATTTGCATATATTTTTTATATTATATATATTATTGGCCCCCCATGATAACATTCATGGATCCGTCCCTGGGTATGGCTCATAAGTTTGATCCTTCTATAGTTTCTGCAATTTTGTATATCCCTTTTATTCTTGTAGATAGGTATCAAGGTGTTCTTTCTCCGCTCATCTGGCATTTTCTTCAACCTTAAAATCTCATTAAAAAGCTTGGTTAATCAACTAACGCCTTTTTCTCCAAGACCCTTCCAAACTTCAATCGGGATATTATCGGGTCCTACTGCCCTGCCATTTTTCATCCGCTTTAGAGCTCTTTGACTTCGAAGTCTCGAATCCTTTAATAGTAGTCGAAGTTTTGATCTTCTTCCCTCGTGCATAACCGACCAAGGCTCGGAAGAGTCTTCTATCTTTCATTAAATAACTCGTAGAAGTAGTTCTTCCACCTTTCATTAATCTTCTCCTCTTGAGACAAGACCTCCCCGTCTTTATCCTTTATGCATTTAACCTTATCCAAGTCTCCGTTCTTCTTTCACGGTTCTTTGCGATTCTATATATACCTTTTTATCCTTCTTTCTAGCCTAAAGACTGGTAGAGACCCTCATATGCTCTTGTTCTTGCTTCGCTTACAGCCACTTTTGTTTCTTTCTTGGCCGCTTTTTATTTTTCTCAATTATCGACCACTCTTTAAAGTACACCTTTTTTGCCTTTATCTTTTCTTGTACCCTTGTATTCCACCACCAGGACTCTTTGTCTGTTGGTCCTATCCCTCTAAATTTACCAAAACTTTCTTTTGTTATTATTCTAATAACTTTTGCCATTTCCTCTGCGCTACCGTTCCCATCCCACTTTGCCTCTTCTTCTACTCGTCTTAGGAAGCTTCCTTGTTCTTCACCTTTCATCCACCACCATCTCGTCCTTGAGTTCTTCGTATGATTTTTTCTCAATTTTTGCTCAACTCGAAAAACCATGACAAGCATCCTATATTGTGTTGTTAAACTCACTCCCAGAATAATTTTACAATTAATGCAAAATTTTAGATCGATTCTCTTCAACAAGAAGAAGTCGATTTGAGAGCTTATCATGCCACTCTCATAGGTTATAAGATGTTCATCTCTCTTTTTAAAACATGTATTTGCAATGAGGAGATCAAAAGTTAAGAAAAAGTCCAAAATAGTTTTACCTTCGGTATTGATCATCCTAAAACCATGGCCTCCGTAAATACTTTAATATCCAGTCGCTTCTCTTTCAACATGGCTATTTAAATCTCCTCCTAAGAAAATCTTATCTCCCGAATGTATGTCTTGGACTAAACTCTCGAGATCCTCCCAAAACTTTATCTTATTTTGCTCTTCCGAACTCACTTGCAGTGGATAGGCACTAATCACATGAAAAGTACCTCCTCCCACTACAAGTTTGGTCCAAACCGTCCAAACCCACTTGTAGTGCATAGGCGCTAATCACATGAAAAGTACCTCATTCCACCACAAGTTTGATAGAAATGATCCGATCTTCCACCCTCTTGACTCTCGAGATCCTCTCTCACAAGGTATGTCTTCTGTGCCAAACTCAATAGAGTTAAAATCTAATCGATCTGATCTAATTATATTAAATTTTGTACCTGACAAATAATCGTGTCAAATAGAATTTTACTGATTATACCCCGCTTTAATTAGTTTGGATATTGAAATTAAGGTTCTGCGAATCCGAATTGACTTGATTACCTTACATATTAAAAAATAAAAATATAAAATTTATATAATTTTTTCTAATTCTAATCTCACTTCAACCATCATTCACCTATTTTTTTTATTCTTTTTTTTTTCGTTGTAGAATTTTTTCCTTTTCTTTTCCCCTTTTTTTTAGAAATTTAACTCTAATTCGTTAATTAAGGGTGTTCACAAGTATGGGTAACTCAATTATCCGTCCAAAATCAATCCGATTATATTGGTTTTGGACCTAAAGAATAATCGGGTCAAATTAAACCACCTTAAACTTGACCTTAATTGGTTCAAATATTAAGATCAGTTTGGATTGACTTTTGAAAAAAGTATTTAATTTTTTCATCTTTTTAAAAACGGTCTTTTTTTTTACAAACAAAAATTATTTTACAATTGAATAGATTTTTAAAAAG
Organism: Arachis ipaensis; assembly: GCF_000816755.2. NCBI lineage: Eukaryota > Viridiplantae > Streptophyta > Magnoliopsida > Fabales > Fabaceae > Arachis > Arachis ipaensis. Next base: position 9,553,810 of record NC_029793.2, on the reverse strand, counting down.
AATTTTTAAATATTAAAATGTCTTTTATTTTTAATTTTTTAAAAACAAAATATTGT
>NC_029793.2:9548802-9553539 GCF_000816755.2 Arachis ipaensis | reverse complement strand
GTTTTTAAAATTTAATATTAAAATATATAATTTTATACTAATTATAAAAAGATCAAAATATCTTGTTAGAATTAATGTTGTTTAATAGAATTATAATGTTGAAATTTAAATTTGACTTTAAAAAGGTTACATATATTTTTAGATAATTTTAAAATGATAAAAATATTCCTTATACAATTAAGATTGTTTTGTTGAATTTGAAAGAAGAAATTTAAATTTAGTTTTAATAGATTTACGTACAATATTTAGTATTAATTTCGAATAGTAAGAACTCTTTTAGAAGTAGATTGTTTAAATAAACGGCAAAGGCTATGGTATGGAGCACTGAGAATATCTAGAGGTATGAATATCATGTGTATGCACCTATTGGACGACATCTGTGGTGTTAGAAAACCAATTAATAACTATTTTAGAGTTAATATATTTAACACTAGATTAAGAAAAAATAAATAATACATAACATGTTATATTTTTATTAATTAAATTATTATAATTTAATTTAATCTTAACAAAATAATTTAAAATTATAATTTCAATCTTATCATACACGGGTTAATACACTTGTTTATATAATAAAATAGAATAAATTATTGGCTTCTTAAAATTAATTAAGGTTAGCCTTTTAATTCATTTACATCTTAAAAAGCATGATCCATAATTCAATACAGCTAAAACAATAAAAAAGCTAAGGTAGAAATCGGAATGCATATTTTATTATGGAGCTCCTATAACTTGAATTTTTTTTTTTTTTAAATACCTTCAGTAGCGTTAGCTTTTTGTTTGGACACTCGTGGGTTTTATTCTCTGTTAACTCAGTATGTTTTTTTCCCCTTTCGTAGATCACATGTTTTCAGGCTTTCTTACATTTTATTGGACATCCAAACTCTGACCAATAATAAAAAAAAATCTATGTGCATTTCTTTGGTCCATCTCTCAAAAAAGATAAACTACATCATTAAATTAATCACTACTCTTTATTTCGGTAATGTCACCTGAAACGAATTCCAACACACTGCATCCGACTGCCACTGTCAGTCGCTTTAACTGCTGAACATTCACAACGCTGCTGGCCCCTCTTGCACGCGTTGAAAGCATACTCATTCCTCGTAGCTAGGGGTGTGCATGGGCCGGGTGAAACCGGGTTTGATGTGACCCAGATCCGACCCGAAATATATACCGGGCCTATTTGTTAGACCCGAACTCGACCCTAGACCCGATGAAACCTATACGCTTTCGGGCCACGATTATACCGGGTAAAAACCGGGTGAAAATCGGGCCGTTAACATTATATTACCTTGATACCTTCTTGTAAGTTAGCATGTAAAAATATCATTCACAAGTGTAATAGCCCGTGCCATACACGTGATAAGATTGAAATTATAATTTTAAATTTTTTTGTTAAAATTAATTTGAATTATAATAATTTGATTAATAAAAATATAACATATTATGTATTATTTATTTTTTCTTAATCTAATATTAAATGTATTAACTCTAAAATAGTTATTAATTAGTTGTAGTAATTTATTTTTTTTAATAAATCAAATATATATACTCAATGTGACCACAAATAACCTAGTAATACTTAAACCTACCAACAAATTTTTATATGTTATTTTACTGTCAAGTAAGAACGTATCAAAATCAGCTCAAAATAAATAATAAATTATTAGAGAATTCTAATGCACAAAATTCTCTAATAAACAATAAATAATTTAAACCCACTAAAAAATAACTCAACACTTTTCTTTGATACCTGCAAAACATATATCTGAAATAATATTATATCAATGTTAGTATACAGTTTTACAATCATCGACTATATTTACTATACATGACTCCTTCTTAAAAGTTATTCTAAATATGTGTGCAGTCGAAATTTTATTTTTCTAAATTACTATAATTATGCATTATTCATTAAATGCTACTTGTAATATAATTGTAATATTGTAATATAATTATAATAAAGATATTTTTCTAAAATAAATTTAAAAGAGAGAATAGTGCTTTCATTTTGGAGGAAAAATGAATTCATGAGGAATTGACACTTCACTTTTATTAGTTGATAATGTATTAAATATTGATTTTATATAATTATAATAAAGATATTTTTCTAAATTAGTATAATCATGCATTATTCGTTAAATGTTAATTGTAATATAATTATAATAAAGATATTTTTCTAAAATAAATTTAGAAGAGAAAATAGTGATTTCATTTTAGAGGAAGCATGAATTCATGAGAAATTGACACTTCACTTTTATTAGTTGGAGGAAAAATCCAGTTTTAGTATATTTCTTGTTATTATATATTTTTCTCTAATCATATATCCACTGTTTTCTTTCCTTCGTTTCAGCATTTTGAATCTGGGTTTAACTTGTCGTAGTTCTTACTTCTCAGTCATTCTATTGGATGTAGTTGATAACTATTGAAATTCTTTGATTAACATAGGAGAAAAATATATTATTATATAATAGAATTAATATGAGTATATTTTGTTATTAAATACACAAAGTTGATGTAAAATAAAATTACACATCATAAAAAAGCAAAGAAAATAAAATTAAAATAGCAAAAACGATAAAAAGATTATTTTTACAATTTTGTTTTGTTATTTTTATGTATAGAAGATTAGAAAATAATAAATTTTTGACTAAATTAATTTTGTATTTGTTGTATTCAAATTAAATAAGTAATAAGTTATATTATTTTAATTTATTCCTTAAATTTATATGTCATATCATAAAAATCAAATCATTATACATAATTTTAAATTATGTGATACTTAAATATCTAATCAAATTAATTAGTTAATATAATTAATGCATCATAATAAATTGTATTTAATGAGTTAAACAAAATAAATTAAGAAACACTCTCAGAAGCATACTACGTTGTCTCTATCATTAAATGTAAAAAATTGATTTTTATATAATAGAATCGATAATATAATAGACGGCGAGAAAGAGAAAGACAAATATTTTAGATCTTAGGTTGTTCATTTCGATGTTGTAATGTGGGTATCACATTATTTTACTTATTCTACCCTATGGACCTTTTTGCAACTTTATTTCAGTATCAATAGAATTTCACTACCTTTTAGTAATAAATTAAAATTTAAAATAAAATTAAAAAAAGTAAAGAATATAAAATTATTGATTGAAATTTTTATTTTATTTTTTGTTATTATAACAGGTATTTTTATTTAATATATCAACACCGTACAAAATTAATCATAAAAAAAGTATAAAATATAAATAAATACACTGAATTAAGAGATAAAATTATATTTGTTATCTCATTTTTACTTTTAACAGCACAATAGAATATCATGTACTTAACATAATTTAAGATGCAAATTATAATTAATTATATTTTTTATTTTAAAATATTTAAAATTAATCTTAATATAAATAAAAATAATTTAATATATTAAATAAATTAATAGAATAATATAAGTTAACTATTTTTTTATTAATTTTGTTATTTTTTTCTGACTACCTTTAAAATTATGACTTTTTTTTTAAATTTGACCGTGAAATAAAATTAGAGTTGTTGGTCTACACCATTAAAAAAATAATACTATGTAATTACAAACATGTTCCTAAATTTTTATATGCTAAACTTAAGATTCTGTATTTCTTTGTTTATGCCATAAATAAGTATTATTTATAAATTATGAACTAACATAAAATTATAATACAATTTATTGACGAAAAATAATCAACAATTAATATTAATAAATATAAAAATCATCCAAATACTTTGATTAAAAGTATGAGTGGTTAATTATTATTTATTATTAATAATATTTTGTTCATAACTAAAACTAAAAATATAATTATTCAGATTTAGATTTTAGAAGAATAAACATATAAGTAATAAATAATCCATTTTATCATGCATATTATAAATTAATGAATTAAACTAACTGATATAATGAATTATAATTAATTGGTATAAATTATAATAAATTATATGATATTTAAAAAAAATAAAATGAATAAGAAGAAATTAAAAAGAAATAGAAGAGATAAAAGACTACAATAAAATAAATTACGTGTGAGAGTTTTACTTTTTTTTTTTTACAAATTTTATATCACATCCGTTTCAATAATAATAAATAAAAATACATCAACTTGATATCTAAGAGAAAATGATGAGATAAAATCATAACACAATTCTAAAATAAAAGTTTAAATTAAACCATAATATCATTGCACAACACAAATTGAAAGTAATTTGACACTATAATATACCACACAGGTAAATGACTTAAGCTTAATTACGAAATTTTTTTTATTTATGCATACATGATAACACCATGGTCTATAAATGCTTCATGGATAACATATCATATATTACTCTGAATGATGAGCACGGCAGTTGAAGAGTGTGTGGTGGTTTGTATCCACGATAGTTGATTTCTTGCGACGACGCCTCATAGGAAGAAAAAGAATTGTTGTAAAAGCTACCTAATGAAAGAGTAATTAGTAAATGAATGATATTTTCTTCTAGCATATATGGTCTTTTATAGTGGTAAAATAAAAATGGAAGGAATATAATTTTATATTTTTATATTTGGAATAGAATTTGATATTTATCGTAATAAAATTAAATAACTAATCAGTTATAATTCATGAATTTAAATAAATAAAATAAATTAAATAAAAATATTTTTAAGAATTAATCAAATCAGTTAGTTGATACAAATAATTAGTATAATTGATTTTATTT
>NC_029793.2:9543060-9548566 GCF_000816755.2 Arachis ipaensis | reverse complement strand
TTAATCTCCATTATATATTTTTTTCTAATCTCCATAATATATAATAATAGAAATATAATTGTTGTAAATTAAACGAACAATTTGTTGACCAAAGACTAGCTGATTAAGGAAGGAGGTGACATATTCAATATTTGAATGTATGATAGAGTGGGCGACGTGGATTGAAACATGTCTGATGTCTAACTTACTAATGATCCCAATCAATTTTTTTTATATGCAGTAAATCATAATTAACACTATCTAGAATGCGTACACTTCCCACCTCTCAAATACAATTCATGTTATTAAGCTGATTCTATCACTAATCGGATAATATTAACTGCATTTTGTTCCATCAAATGATCAAAATCTTGAGTATGATGAAAAATGAAAATGGTTTCGTTATTTGATGTGTCTCCAGATTTGACTTGTTTCAATAGATTGATCTTCAAAGAATCGTCCGAAGAACTCGAGAATAATAGCAATGTAAATATATACGTGTTTTGGATTCTTTTTAGAAAGATTACAAGAAATAAGCTGCATATTTGTGGTAATAAGTTAACAAAACTTGTTTATGAAACATAACATAATCTCTTAAAAATTATACCAAAGAATGGTACTTTCTATGAAAATAACATAAGCCTCAACGGTTTGAAGACAAATTTGGAGTTTTACTTCCCTAAAAACAACATAATATCTTTTCGTGAAACCATAAACACATCCCTATATAAAATTACTTCCATCAATAAATTCTGACTATTTCTTAATCCTAAAAAGGGAAAATCCAAATATTCCATGTTCGGCTATCAGTCACCATCACAAGCAAAATTCATAAAGAAGTAATATGACAAGCATCAATATAATCATAGACCAGATATTCATCGATGCAGAGACAAATAATTCAAGTACAACAATCTCCGGACCAAAACCAGAATAACAAAACTTAAGATAACAGTTTTTTCATAGTTAGAAATTCAACTAAGGCCATAAAATAGAATGGCAGAAAACAATTTAAAGCTTGTCCTCGTACTCGGAGAGGGGGGTCATTTGCTCCTTCAAACCTTTCCTCTTGCGGATATCCATGACCAGTTGTGAAGCTTGGGATCCGGACTCCAATGGATCAGAAGACATCGTGTCCCAATGATCAAAGACACACTGTGGGAAAGCTTGACCAGAAGTTGCAGCTCTCAAGGTGCTGGAGAATCCAAAGGACTCAATGACAGGGAGGTAGGCCTTGATATTGTAGAGCGGGGTACCAGGCCTCTGCATTTCCTCAAACACATGTCCACGCTTCTGGTTCAGAACACTGTAAATACCACCAAGAGCTTGTTCAGGAGCTTGGATTTCAACCAAGTAGACAGGCTCAAGAAGCCTGGGCTTGGCGGTCAACTGGGAAGCATAGAAGACTCTCCTGGCAGTAGGAATAATCTGACCACCACCTCTGTGGATAGCATCAGCATGAAGGACAACATCACAGACTTCAAAGCAGATAGCTCTCATGTTTTCTTCGGCGAGAGCACCTTCCTTTGAAGCCCACTGGAAGCCTGCAACCACGGAGTCCTTGATTTCATTCAAGTACTGGACTCCCTTACACATATCAACCACCATGTTGGGTCCAGTGGTTTCAGGGCCAAAACACCAGATTTTCTTGGCAAGATCCTTGTCCCAACCATACTCTTCAGACAAGATCTTGGAACGGACTTTGGGATCATCTCTTGGTCCAATCTTGCCATCATCAATGGCCTCTGCAAGACCATCCTCCATTGGCCTAGCTTCCATATAGAGACGGTTGTGCTTGTTGGGTGACTTGCTCATGACAGTGCGGCATGACCTCTCCAGAACAGTCTCACGGAAAGACACAACAGGGTCAGACTTGATGATCTCAGCTCCTCCCATGAAATCTTCTTGCAAGTCCTTCAAGCAAATTTCTAAATGAAGTTCACCGGCACCAGCAACAATGTGCTCTCCTGACTCCTCAATAGTACAGAGAACCATAGGATCTGATTTGGCCAACCTCTTGAGACCTTCAACAAGCTTAGGAAGATCAGATGCAACCTTACACTGAACAGCAACACGCACAACAGGTGAGACAGAAAACTTCATGGCTCGGATCGGATGGGCATCCACTTCCTTCTCATTTGTCAATGTGGCATTCTTTGTGATAAATTGATCCAAACCAACCATGGCAACTGTGTTACCACAAGGAACATCCTCCACTGTTTCCTGCCTCTTTCCCATCCAAATGACAGTCCTTTGCACACTTTTCACGTACAAGTCTTTCTTCTCACCAGGAACGTAATTTGGTCCCATAATTCTGACCTTCAGACCAGTTGACACCCTCCCAGAGAAAACACGGCCGAATGCAAAGAACCGACCCTTGTCAGATGCAGGAATCATCTTAGAGACATAAAGCATTAGAGGGCCTTCAGGATCACAGGCTCTAATTGCAGCAGCATATTGATCATCCAGCGGACCCTCGTACAAATTCTCAACACGATACTTTTGGGCCTTAGCTGGAGAGGGAAGGTGAAATATCATCATTTCCAAGAGTGCAGTACTTGCTGGGAGCCAGGTTTGCATGACACGTTTCATCAATGCTTTACCCATCAATTCCTTCTCATCAGACTTCATGGTAACTCCCAACTTCTGCAACATAGGCCAGAGTTTATCCTTCTGGTCATTCATACAAGTGTTGATTATTTGCTTGATGGGCTCATAACAGAACTGGACAAACCCACGTTTACATGTAGCACTACCAGTGTTCTTGCTGGTCCATTTCTTTGTAGCAGGATCAAAGAAGTTTTCACCCCAGAGCCTTTCCATCATCTTTGATTCATCAACACCGAATTTTGAGGCATACATTTTTGCGAAGTTCGTCAAGGTAAAAGCCCAGCCGTGCAAACCAGCAGAGAAAGCAACTGTTCCTTTCTCTGGGTATACCTGGCAATCACCAAGCAATGGATCTTCATATGTAGCCATGATCACATTGGCATTCTCAATAACCCTTGAGAAGGTCTGGTAAGCCTCCTCTCCATCCACCTGGAGCTCCAGGAAGCATCTGTCCATCTTGTTGACAGTCAGAACAGGCCTAATCCTTTCTCCAAGGGCCTGTCGCAGCACAGTTTCGGTTTGCACACAGACACCTTCGATACAATCCACCACCACTAGAGCTCCGTCAGTAATACGGAGAGCAGCAGTAACCTCTGATGAGAAATCGACATGCCCGGGTGAATCAATGAGATTGATGAGATACTCATTTCCTTGGCGTTCTCCCTTGTAATTCTTGAGGGATTCATCACTCATTTCATAGTAGAGAGAGATACCAGTAGACTTGATTGTAATACCACGCTCAGCTTCATCTGCCCGGGTATCAGTCATTCGGACATCACCTGCCACTTCTTGTGCAATAATTCCAGCAGCAGCCACCAGAGAATCGGTGAGAGTTGATTTTCCTGCATTTTGTTTCAAAAGCCATATAAAAGTGTTGTTCAATTAGATAAACCATAGAAGCTAATATAGTAACACAAAACATTACAATGCAACTCTGATAAACGGGAAAAACAGTAGTAACAGTTGTAACAAAAGCATTTGTTGATGTTAAAAAAATAAATAAATAAATGCCAGGAGCATTAATAGACTGAAATAAATGATCAAAACATTTTTCTCTATCAAATATCCAACAATAAAACGTTAAAAAGTGTCACTACATATGTTTGTGTTTGCAACAATATGTTTTAGTTAAAAACTACATTCCTTACTTTTTATAGAAAATAATATTTTAGGTAAAACAAGCCTAAAATAGAAACTCTTAGTGATTTCCGCATGAGTAATAGAATAACTTCGTAAAAAAAAAGGACAAATTTCATATATCATGAAAACAACTTTTCAACTTCATCAAACACGAAATACCAATACATGTTACATACAAATAGAGAGAACATCATGGAATCTCGAAAGTGCACTACAGAGAATGTAAACAAAACAAGGTTAACTAAAGTCTAAACAATACATACCGTGATCGACATGAGCAATCACAGACATGTTACGGATATTATGCTTGTAGTCCATAATTCGACGGAGCTCTTCAGCTGTGAACTTCACCTGTAAATACATAAAAGAAATCACACATAAGATATTAGGCAAACTCATCTGAGAAAATGAATAAACTGAACGTAAAAACACGTTAGTAATCAAGTTACCATCTTGTCTAGTCTTTATTTCCACACACAGAAAATCCTTCAAAGCTGAAATAGCAAAATCACCAAATCATTAGCTAAACAGTAAGACATCAGAGGCAAAATACAAAAGAATACATTAATTTATAGAGAAAGAAACATCAAAAAGAAATTACAGGAAAACGGAAAAAGTTGATCGTTCACTGCTGCAATCTAACAAAACATATTATACGCTTAACACAGATAACGGAACTATCCCTAGTTTCAAACACATAAGAAAAAAAAGTCATCGGTTCAAAAAGCGCGAGTAAAAATACTTTGTCAAAGGCAACATCGAAGCTCATATAGTATACCGAACCACAATCCATCACTCAAAATAGAAAAAATAAATAAATAAGAAAAAGTATTACTAATCAAAAGAGTGAAATTACAACAACAAAACCAGATCTTGAAAACTACAGAGAGCTTTTAAGAACGTCACATCGGAAAAACACAGATAACAACTGAATCAAGAGAGACAGATCAATTTAACACGCAAAACTATAATCAAAACAACTCGGAAGAGAAAAAGAACAATAATAAGAAACTCGGAATAAATCGTGTATTGAGCTAAAAGCACAGATCTGTAGAAAACCGAAGAGAGAATAAAAAAAGCAACAGAGAGAAACAACGTATACCGATCTGTTTGGATGAAACAAGTAACAGAAATAATGGAGAAATTTTGAAGGGAATAACGAACCTGAAAGAGCAAAAGGAAAAGGAGGAAGAAGAAGATAGTGTGGCGGCCAAGGGTTTACGGCTTGGCCTCTCTCTAAATTGGGTTGAAAATGAGAGAATACTAGAATAGTGTGAATTGTGAAGTGAGGCGTAAGGAGGCTAGGATAGCTAATTTAATTTGCGAGAAATGATAGAATGTGATTCCAATTTTTTTTTTTTTTTTTGTCAGACACTTCTCCTATTATTGTGTTTACGTGTATAGTACATCTTTCGAATATTCTCGTTTGATATGTATATTTTTTATGTTAAATTTTGTCTTAAAAATTTTTATTTTTAATATATTTAAACACATTTAAATATCAGGGTTTTTTTTTCAGAAATAAAAAAAAAATCATATTTTTCTAAAAATCATTTTTGAACTTTAATTCTTTAAATACGATTTTTTTTAGAGCAAATTTGTCGCACCTCCGGCAAACTCTATATAAATTATAGAGTTATAGAGTTTGTCGGCGAACTCCCTTTAATTTTTCTAATCTCGCGTTTTTAATATAGATCTATAAACAATATATAGAAATACACAAAAATACACAAAGAATATTTGAGGAATTAAAGTTTAAAAATAATTTTAGAAAAAT
>NC_029793.2:9534014-9543032 GCF_000816755.2 Arachis ipaensis | reverse complement strand
TTGAGAAGTTAATTTTAAGGGCAAATGATTTAGTTAAACCAAATGCATATGAAAATGTCTTGAATATTTCAAATCGAAAATTGCAACGTGAAAGTTCTAAACCACGTTTCTATATAAATCGAATTAAATAAATTCGATTTAACAAAAAAGGTAGTAAATCAAATCTAAATGATTCGAATTAGATGAACGTAATTTTAGTGAACGTAAATCGAATCAAATCAATTCGATTTAGGTATGAACGTAATTCGAATCAATTAGATTCGATTTATGGTTGAACGTAAATCAAATGAATTAAATTCGATTTACACATGGAACTAGCATTAGAGTAAATCGAATTTAATTGTTTCGACTTACAATGCGGGGAGGTATATAAAAACAAGCTGCTATACGAAATTTTGTAGAAGAGTGAGATTCACAATGGCTAGTGATGAGATTTTTTAGATCTTGTGCACTACAGAGGGTCCATTAAGAAGAAAACGCGATTAGGAATTAAGTTCACTGACAAGGTCCCGCTGAGTATTTTTCTCAAACCTTCAACAAGTTTTGCTGAGTTTAAGAACACTATACTCCAGAGACTAGGACTGCATGGCGTGAAACGGGTGGAGAAGTTGTTCTATCGAATTTCGATTTCCGTGTTATGCGATGATGTGAAGTATGATTCATTCATTATTAGCAGTGACGAAGATATGCATGTGCTGTATCATTGTCGCCGTCAGTTTCCTGAGGTGAGGACTCCGGAGTTGTTGGCGAAACTTGTGGATGTGGCATCTAGTTCTGGAGGCTCGAACAGGAATAACAACTCCACAGGATATGTAGCTAGCTCTAGTGCATTGCCTGTTGGATCATCGTCAGCAGTGCCGGTGATTGCACCCGAGCCAGACTTAGTGGCTTCACCATCGTTTGCCGTCAATCTGAATCGAAGTTGTGATGCATTAGTTGGCGAGGCTGGACCGTTGGGAGACGGTGATTTTGCGGCGCCCAGTTCTCCTCCGTGTGTTCCGGTATTCGGAGAGGTTGGAGCACCCGAATGGGTTGATGATGCATTGCAGGATGATGATGATGATGATGATGATGATGACGATGACGATGATGATGATGATGTGGAGCCTGCAACGATTGCTGCGGATGATAGCGAGGAGGAGACACCACGGACGACTCCACCTGTCGGTGGGGGAGCATCTAGTTCAAGTACTAATCAGTATCCCCCTTACTTCTCTGCTCTGGACTTGGATGCCATGGCACCTCAGGAAGATCCCTCTGTACATGTTGGCTTCGGGGCAAGAGACTCGCAAAATGCAGGAGGTGTATCTGAGTTTCAGGTCGGCCAGTAGTTTCAGGATAAGGAGGAAGTCGTGCTTAGCGTGAAGACCTATAGCATTCACCGTGGAGTTGAGTACAAGGTATTGGAGTCGGATAACCGCAAGTACTATGGCAAGTGCAAGGAGTTCGGGAGCGGGTGCGTATGGCTAATCTGGGTCAGCCTCCGCCAGCGCAAGGGGATTTGGGAGGTAAAACGGTACAATGGTCCTCACACTTGTCTAGCCACATCGATCTCTAGTGACCACGGGAAGCTTGATTATCATGTCATATCGGCTTTCATTATGCCCCTGATCAGAGCTTATGCTGCCACGTCGATTAAGGTACTGCAGAATGCTACGGAGGCACACTTTGGGTTCAGACTAACGTATAGGAGGATTTGGATGGCCAAACAGAAGGCTGTGGCACAAATTTACGGAGACAGGGATGATTCGTATAATGAGTTGCCACGATGGGTATTGGGCCTGCAGATCACTATGCCGGGCAGTGTTGCTGTGTTGAGGACGAGTCCTGTTCGACTAGGTGGGCAGTTGGATGATTCTACAACTTATTTTCATCGCTTGTTTTGGACATTCCCACCATGTGTTGAGGCATTTCAACATTGCAAGCTATTGGTTAGTGTGGACGGGACCCACCTGTACGGCAAATACGGTAGTACACTGCTTATCGCGATTGCATAGGACGGCAACTCGAACATCATCCCTATTGCCTTTGCACTTGTGGAAGGTGAAAATGCAGAGTCGTGGTCATTCTTTCTATCCCACCTTCGGGCTCATGTGACGCCTCAATCGGGCATACTTCTCATATCATATAGGCACAATGGGATAAAGGCTACGTTGGAGGCTCCTAAGGCTGATGGGGGATGGCTTCCCCCTACTGCATATAGGGCGTTCTGCATCCGTCACGTGGCGGCTAATTTTGCCCTGACTTTCAATGGAAAACATCATATCTGTCTGGCCGGAATCTAGGGAACCTCCAAAAGATCCACGACTGTAGCAGCAGCAGTGGACCAGCCAACTTGACGACATTTCTGTTTGCCACACGGCACATGCACCTGTATAGCCATGACAATGCAGCGGAACCCCAACTGTACTGGCCCATGTCCTCTAACCTGGCGACATATGGCAGCCATCAGATGTGGAGGCGGGTACCTGACTTGTCCCCAAATAGCTGTGTCGATAGGAGCATCATGATATACGCACGGGCGTACCTCCTAACTGTCTCGTCATCTGCCCCCTGTGGAAGCTCACTAAACGTCTCCTCAAACCACGTGCACTTCACTGTGAACTTGTCGATGCAGTTCGCAGGAGGCAACACCCCGAGCAGCTCCTCAAACCACACCTATGGTGGTCGGCCACCCTCTATAAACCGTGGAAAGTTTGTCAGGCATCCGCTAACATACTGATCGTCAATCGGGAGACCAAGGTGGTACGCTATATCCTGTAGGGTTATCGTACACTCCCCAAACGGCATGTGGAATGTATGCGTCTCAGGACGCCATCTCTCTACGAAGGCGCTGACCAACGACCCGTCCAACCGAAACCAACTCTCGTATAATCTTGCAAGAGGGTACAGACCAGCCATCTGCAAGTAAGGAACGATCCTATCATCCAACATCATACCATGTTGTCGTCTCATGCTACTGATGCATCGATGGGGTTGCATAAGAATAGAAGATGACTTCTCACATTCGTCACAAAAACACCTCTCAATGCATCAAAATTTCTAGTTATCACAAGATTGCATGCCATCACTTTGCAAACATTTTTATCTTTCTATCCCTACAAATCTTTTATACATAGAAACACTAACCACTACATTATCATCTCCAATTTTCGTATTAACAAAAAAATTACTAATACGAGATAAAAACATATTCTTTTTATTAACAAAGATAAAAAAAACAGTAGTTAACCATGTTCATTAATCTACAGCTAGCCCTATTCTACAGTTAATGACTCACTAAACCTGACATGAACTAAATTCAAATATCTGTTTCTGGATTTATTTTATAAATCCCACACTAACAGTTCTAACTAACTACTAATTTATTTAAAAACATATTAAATATTAAAAAAATACTAACCTCGAAGTGGACGACTCCAGCAATATATGCGACTCCATCAAGTCGATACAGACGATTTGGGTCATCCTCTATGCATGCAGATTCGGTCCAACCCGGGTGGCTTTCAAAGAATCTCGAAATTGGGTGGTGGGGTGGTTCGAATCAAGTGACTTCGATTTGTTTATATAGCGAGGAAGCAAGCAAATCGAATCAACTTGATTCGAATTATGCGCGTTCCAATTGCTTGTAAATCGAAGCAAGTCAGTTCGATTTAAAGAAACATCAAATCGAATCAAGTGGATTCGATTTACGTGGGTTTTGAATTTTGTGAGCTAAATCAAATTGTGTTAATTCGATTTACGTGTTTACTAAAATCGAATTCACTTAGTTCGATTTATACATTTTCTTACCACGAACGTAATTCAAATTGGATTGATTCGATTTGCATAAAAATTCTTATCTCACTTAATTCGAATCATTTAATTTTGATTTACGTGTTTGGCTAAATCAAATTCACTCGATTCGATTTATATAGAAATTAACATTGGGACTTTGACGTTGCAATTTTTGGTTTGGGACATCCAGGACATTTTCGAATGTACTTAGTTTAACCAAGTCATTTGCCCTAATTTTAACGGATTGTTTTATTATGATTTTACTTTGCATTTTTTTATTATGTTACGTGTACATTAAATTTAGACACTAAAATTAATATTAGTATAAAATATATATTAAAATATAAATATATATTAAAAATAAATTAAATCACATATATATTTATATACAAATATATTAGTGATTGATTTTTGTGTTCGAATAATATTTTTGTTTTTTTACACTCCATTCCTTTTGGATCATTAGATGTCGAGTATCATTATTTTTTTTTTAAAGAATCTTAGCATAAATCAAGATCTAAGGTGCATGATATTTCTCAACCTAATAAACACAAAAATAAAAAATATAAAAAAGTCATGCTAATTTTTTTTTTTTTTTTACATTTCAAACTTTAAATTCCCTCCTTCTGTAACGAGAGTCTCGAACACATAATATCAAACTTGAATGAGATATGTAATAAATTATGTTTTCAAGTGCTAACTAAGGTTTTTCAAATTAATGTTGCATTTTGACATCAGAATATATTCAGAGGGTGGAGTGGAGTTGCCAAGCCAAAACTTGCCTTTGTGTTCCAACACGTATGCTCATGGTTGCGTATGGATTAAGCTGCTTTGGGTCACTCTCATCAACTTGCTATCCATATTTTTCTGCTTGTTTTTTGGGCATCAAGCATCTGTATCCTATTCATTTACCAAAGAAAGAAAAAAACAATTGGGATTGTTATTGGATTTCAATGGGCACTTACGTTTTTTTAATTTAATTATTCTATTAAGTTTTATTTTATTTTTTTTAATTAATTCTTTACGGTATAAAAGTAAATAATTAGATCTTTATGTTAAATAAAATTATGTAATTAAATTTTTACTAGTTGTTATTTTTTCAGAAAAAATTATACTAATTTTAAAATATGTTATCTTTAGAATATTTCATAATATATCTTACATTTAACACAAAAATAAATATTTAAACAAAATTGTACTTTAGAAAAATAATTATAAAGTACTTAATTGAAAGTTAAAAAAGCTTTGGTCTTCTAGTTTCATAGAACAAATTCGAGTTAAATTTTGCTTTAGTCTCTGAAATTAGTGAGTTACACTGATTTAGTTTTTTATTTTTCATTTGATATAATTTAGTCTTTCAGATTTAAAAAATGCACTAATATAGTTTCTTGCGCCGTGGTCCGAACTCAATATCATTAGTGACGTGGTTCAAATTTTGTCATATTAGATATATTAAGACAATGTCATTTAAAGATTTAAACAATTAGTATTGTTCAAAAGAGAGATGTAAAGTTTTAGTATTGTTTAAACCGGCATCATTTAGTGCTTTCTTTAACGACAAAACGCATATGACATCGTTTTAATATATTTAGCGTGGCAAAACTTGAGTCATGTCACTAAATTCTAGTGATAAAAACTACCAGGGACTATATTAGTATATTTATTTAAAGTTCAGAACTAAATCGATGTAATTCACTCATTTTAAAAATTAAAATAAGATTTAACTCTACCAAATGTTCTAACCATGGAATAGAAATTTAAAAAAAGTGATTCGAAAACTCGATTAAGGCAAGTGGATTATCTATTCTAGCAAATCTGATTAGCAAACAACTCTTTAATATTCAAGAGTCATCGAATAGATTTTGAAAAAGTTCTATTCCAAACTCTGAAACGGTATGAAGAATTTAGAAGATTGCGTTACTATGTCATGGATGATGTTTTTTTGGTGTCTATGTCATAGATGATGAAAATGAAAGAAGCACTTTTTCCTTTTTTTTTTTAAAGATTTTATCTCTTAAGTTTGTTATTGTTATTTATTTGGAAGTCTCAAAAATTTATGTCTTATTAATTTTGATATTGAATTGATGGTAGTATTTTTTAATAATATATAAAATTTGATATGTTTTTTTTAAATATAGAAATTCTAAACTTGATCTTCTAATTTGTAAAGTTTAACTTTTTTTAATATTTTTAAAACACAAAAGTGACCTTTTAATTTGTGAACTTTTACAAAATCGATTCTCTAATTTGTGAACTTTAATTTTTTTAAATTTTTAAAACACAAAATCGATTCTTTGATTTGTGAACCTTTGAAATTTAAATTCAACTTCTCTCAAATTGCACTATCAGTTTTTCTCCTCCTCTAATTCAGTGTCTCCAATTTATATTTTGAAATAAAAAAAAGTCAGCTCTATATTAATTAAAAATACACAAATTTTTCATAACTATGAATAATGCATCCAAAAAATCCATATCAAAAAAATGAGCCTTATTTATATTTGTTGCTAGTGCATCCCTTTTGTGGGAATTAGAGTCCAACCCTTTTGATTGCAATAAAATTACTACCTACCTTGACAAAAAGAAGGTATTTAATTATATATTTTCTCTTAACTCTTTTCTATCACTATTTTTAACACCACAATTATCATCGTCCTCTCCTAAAATTTGCCAATAATCACCACTATTATCATTACTATTACCATCTTTTTTTTTATATTTTTCTTACACTTTTTTAAAAAAAAGTAAAATAAAATAAAACTCTATGCTAACAATCATCAGCAGCTTATTAATATTTTAATCAAATTTTAGCAATAACAATTAAATATATCGAAGATTCAATTTGAATTATTGGCAGACCATCTATAAATATATCGAATACAATTAATCTTAACCATTTTTTACTAAAAGGCTAGAACGGGTTAAATTATAGTGGAAATAATAAAAAGAAACAAATTCACAAAAATTAGTAAAAATTAGAAAAGTGTTTTAAATTTAGCTTAAATCTCCTAAGAGCTCAAGATTTCGTATGAATTTGACAAACGTGAGTTCACTAAAAGTGCACATCAATAACATTGAGAGTTGGAGGCTCCAATGAAAAATAAAAAACAAAGAGATCCTAGAAAAGAACTAATCTAGAAATATAGAATCAGACAAAAAAAATAACGTTCTTGTTATTTGTTCTTCTTCTTCAAGCTATTAATGAGTGTTGATGTTGTGTTGGAAGTATCCATAAATACCGGTGGCAACATACCTCATATTTGCGGGTATCCAACTGACTCCATCATGTCACATAGAATTGCCAACTCGATCTCCAGCGAATAGAATATGGTGGGTAAGATTTTTATGTGGGTTGGATAGAGTGGTGGGTTGAGTCTCAATCCTACTTGACCAACTCGTATCCTATATATGTATATGTTATATATTTATATAAAAATACATTTTTAGATGTTAAACTAAAGACTTCTCACTAAATGCAAAAAATCTTTAGCCACTAAAAAAAAATATTAATTGATAATTTAATACTTATTTATTTTTTTATCATAAAAGTCGGTTCTATTTTAAATTATCATCAAGTTATATAATAATATTATATCTTTTTTTGTAACCTACGAGTTAAATTGGATACCTGCAAATTAAGAATAGTAAGATTAGAGTTAGAATATTTTCAATTAAGGTATAATTGAATTTATATAAAAATTTCAACCTACAAATAGAATTAAGATTGATTTCAAATTCTATCCTATTCTACCTATTACCACCCTTACCTACAAAGAACTTCGATATTAGTGAGAATAAATTGAAAAAAACACCTGAAGTATTTATAGAATAGGAATAGTGGAATTAGTCCTTTCTTGAAAAAGACTCTTAAAAATCATATTTTGGGACCCGTACCGGAGGTGGTTTGCCCCATGTGCACTAACTCTTCTGTAATGGTCTCTGGGGTGATTGGGCCGTTCTGGGCAAACCCAATTTTAAATGCAGTCCCTATGTTAATCTTGAAGTGGGCTGGACAAGTAAAGTATAGGCCCAGATATGCACATTAACTCACTGTTAATGAAAGAAAGAAATATTTATGGATGATATGTGAACTAATTTAATTGTTTTTATTTTTCCAAAACTAATTTGAAAATCAGATAATCGAGTACTTTGAATATTAACACAAAAACAAATACAATTCAAACAATATATTATTACAATTTGGATTTAATATAAATTTTGAATCAAAGTTTATGTGATCCAACCTCATTCAGCCATCAGGAACATGTAGATAGATACTTGGATTAGCAGTAGCACCTGTCATGGTGCAATTGTTGCTAATTTTTTCTTTCTGAATTACCTGTTGACTCTACTAAAAGGGAAGGAAGATGAAGCAAGATTTATCAAGAAGAGAGTTTGGTTGATTTGAAGGTATAAACCTTAAAGGAATTAGTTGAATTGGAAGATACTACATTTAAGGGATAAATTCAAAATTTTAAATATCAGTCTTAGAAATGTAAAACGTATTAAGTTATGTTTAAATATTATGTTTTGTTTAAGATAAATATAAAAATTGAGAGATAAATTTTAAATTTTAAATTTCAGTCTTAAATAATTAAAAAAATGGAATATAAAGTGGAAATAAATTTAGAACTAAAATAACCTATAAAAAGTGGAAATAAATTTTATTCAATTTAAATAATTAAATTTAAACTCTTCAAAATTGGTTGTTGTTGTATAAAGTTTAAAATGTCACAAAAAATGTTTTTTTTTTTTTTGTCAAGTGGATTGGACAGTTCTCAATTATAGACATTACACCAATATTTCAGCTGAGATTAGAACCTGGATGCAGCATTGTATAAGATAAATAGGTGTGCCATCTGTGTTGGGCCTCTGCTGCGTCACAACAAAAATGTTTAAATTGTGGTTCACAGGAAGGCGACATTAGAGTTATCTTAGGCGGATTTTATACACTTTATTCATAGTGTCTGTGTGAAAAGAAATCAGAAAAAAAAAATCTTATTTAATCTGTGCTAAATTTAGGTACGTCGTTATTCGAATTTAATTTGTATTTTGTCTTGTCCACTAATTTGCTCCAAAAGAAAATTCCTAAACTACTATTACTAATAAATTGTCTATTAATGAAATCAATTCAAGCTAGATCAAATTTGTTTCATAAATTTACTTCTATCTATCTATAGATTATTTTGATAATTCAAATTAATTATTTATCTTAATCTTATCTTTTCTATCTTATCGAATTCT
>NC_029793.2:9527868-9534001 GCF_000816755.2 Arachis ipaensis | reverse complement strand
CCTCAACATAATGCAAGAAAATTTTAGAATTTCACTACTATCACTCTAACTTCTACCTCCAGTGCTATAGAGTTCGAGCCACTAGCTACCACCAGTTACGCATCATGGATGATCAACCAAGCCTCCTTCGAATTTTGTTTTCGCTCTTGGTGCAATTTTGTTTCTCAGTCTTTGGAATTTTTTCTTCTTTTGTCTTTCTTTCTTTTCTTTTTAATCTTTTTCAAGCTTCGTTTGGAGTCTCCCTCTGTTACTATTTGGTTAATGGAGACGGCAATCAATTTATCTTCAGGCTCTGATTTTTTTTTTTCTTAGAAAATTGTATGACTTGTATTGCTATACATTTTTTTGCTAATTACAGAGGAATTTTGTTTCTTGTGGCTAGTTAGCTTTGTTTCCTTGGGCCTTTGAGCCCATCGATTAAAAAAGAATTATTTGTTTCTTCATATTTGACTTCATTTGAAATCCAAGAAATATCATAACGCAAGTTGACACAGATGGATGAGAGTCTGAGAGTCTGTGTCTCTTAACCATCTCTCCCGAGTTCGATACTCACTGGAGGATGGGAATAGAGCTTGCTTGCTTGGGAGGGTCGTCCACTTTGCCTCTACAGAGGATTAGTCATTAGGTTTCCGGCCTGATGGAAAGAATGAATTGATATGTGCTAAGTACAACTACATACATACGTTAATAATTGTACAACTCATAACATAATAAAACCTTTTTTAAAATGTAAAGTATTATTTTAATCTGTGATGTTTGGATAAAATTCTAATTTGATCTATAATATTTCAATCGTTCTATTTCAATTTAAAAAACTTTCAAACTTTCTATTTCAATTCCAAAAAAGCTTTAAGTTGGTTCAATGCCGTCCCACCATTGAATATTTCACAAATAATTCGCATATTGAGGAGGCAATAGCATTCGATTTTAGTATATAAGTGAAATCAATTCACTAAAGGATCATTAATATAAAAGTTTTTCTTTAATTTTAAAGTGTTGATCATTGATTGTTAGAATTTAAAGTTTTATAAAGAAAAATTTGAGGAGAAGTATTTAGAATCATTATATTTTTCTAACACATGGAAAAATATATAACGTAACTAATAACGTCCACTAATTAATGTCAAATTTGATGGTAGGACAATGTTAAACACAATGTTAAACCTATTTAAAATTTTTAGAGACAGAAATATAACCTTTAAAATGTTAAGGACCAAATTAGGATTTGATCCAAACATTGAAAATCAAAATAATACTCGATCCTAAAAACATATTAAATCACTTTTAATTCTACTACTAATAACTTTGTCATGTAGTACTAATTTAATCTCTTACTATCACAAAACAGATTAAAGTAGTTTTTTTTATTGAGAAAGCTTAAACAATTTAAATAATTTACTGTGAAATTTCTTCTGATCACCTCTTAACTATAATCAACACATAAACTCAAATGTTCACTATTAACAAAGGCCTATATATTTGAACTCAAAAGTAATAGCATCATTGAACTATACTTATGTGATGCTTATTACCCTTTTGTGTTGTTAGATATTTTCCATGAATGCCAACAATGCCCATGCACACTCCACTTCATATTATTCACCATAGAATTATTAGACTCTTCTAATCTCTTAAATTGCATCCAATCTCTCAAAACAGCCTTAAGATCTTTCACCTTAGCAAAGATGCTCCTACAACAATTAGCATGCACTGTAGTAACCTGCCTAAAATCCTTGCTATCTTGGCAAAACCCACTAAAATAAAGTGTGTCCAAGAACCTAACCCTAAGTCCCAATTTTCCAATTATGCCCTCATTGCGAATCATGTTAAGGAGCACATCTTGCTCTTTCATTCCTGTGGAGTTGTCCTTTTTGGCATACCATGTCTCAAATAAAGAGATGGTTTTGTTGTTTGATCTAGCAAAGTAGAATCCAGTGTTGATTAGTTGAATTTCTGGTGACCAACTATTGCCATTGAAATGATCTGTGCTTATTTGGAGATCCTCTGTTTCATTATTACTTAACTTGGTAAATGGATTTCTAAGCCACACTACATCTGTATCCTGTGAAAATCAATAAAATGCCAAGTATGTTACTATTTGAATTACATCAAGATTCAATAATCCTTGGAACTCACAAAAGAATAAACCATTTTTCCCGGAAACTATATATTGGGCCAATATTTCCATTTTACACATGTATCTAATAAAATAATTATTTTATATTTACTGCGTGAATGATCATTTAAAATCGATATAATTATACAAATATATAAAATATTTTATACGGTCAGTATATCAAAATTAAATTAAAATTCATATGTAAATATTTTTATATAAAATTGATATTTAAAAATTATTAAATAATTTAATAAATTTAATTTTTAATTATTAATTTTAAATAAAGACAATTGTATATGAATCTTCACCTTACCGAATTATAATGTGTTGGTACTAATAAACAATTAAAGGTAGAATTTTGAAAAGATTCATGAGATTGATGAAATATTGAAATGTGTTTCAAACCACATGCACACATTATAATTGGGTGCCAATTCTCTTGATCCTATGGAAGGAAACCGTGGTAAACGCAGTTAGGTGCACGTAAACATTAAACAACATGGAAAAACACAACATGCATGAAATAATATGTGAAGTGATGGTGGTGTTAGACACATCCAATTATCCAAAGATCGTGTTCAGCAAATCATAAAAATAAAAATGTTTCCCTAACCCAAAGTTCTCGCATTCCACACTTGACCCTAAATATTATTTTAAATAGGTAAATTATTGATATTTTTAATATTAAGATATTAAAAATATAACTAAATAATTACAATATTACAAGTTTAATTTAGAATTAATTAAAATATTATTTTTTATTGTTGTTTAATAAAAACTAGTATAAATATTTTAAATATTATGATTCAAAATTTCAAATGGAGTAAATATATTAACAAACCTATTTAATTGATATTACATATATACGTATTAGAAAATACGTTTAGTTTTTTCTTTTTTTTGGGTAGAATCCGAGTATTTAAAATAGTTGAAATTGATGCTTGGACTTTTTCATTGAAACATAAACGACTTTTTTGGACATTGGTTAAACATGATTCCCTCACTTAATTGGTGCTTATCTCTTAAATAACACTCAATAATCCTATTCAGTTATTCCAAAGATAGGTGTAAAGTGTAAACTACTACGTTCTTGATAAAGAAAACTTCAAAGTTAAACGTATTATCTTCTTCAGTTACTCAAAGATATAAGATTCAAATAAAAATTAATAACAATTTAGGTGAGTTTATTACTCATTAAGTTATTCAAAAATAAGATTCAATGCTGCTAATTTATCTTATTTTGAAAGAAAGAATTCAATCCAATAAAATAGAGTTTATAACAAACTAGAAAAATAAAACAAATCCTATGAAATAAAGACTTTAAAAAAAAAATACTCAATAACGTATTATACTCTTAATATCTACTTTACTCCTACCATGGATACTTGAATATTAATTACATTAGATAATCAGATTAGTTCGAATTACATGTATTTTTTTAAAACATTTCTAAATCAACATAGCCATATATAAATAATGAATTTAAATTTGATTTTCCTTTAAACTTATGCTAACTGTATATAACCATATTGATCTAGCTGGGTCACGCTAATCAATAAGCTAAGTTGATTTTTTTTTTTTTTTGAAAAAAAGACAAGAAAACAAGGTTTTTATTTTTGTTTTTACTTTTTGGTAGGAAAGCATATAAATATAAAATTTTAAAAAAAATAAACAAATCAAAACCTAATGCAACACAACAAGCATGCTATCAACTAGAACCAGCTGGTACGTTTTCATTGGAGACTACCAAATTTTGTTGTTCACAGTTAAATTCCATTCTTGGCAAGTTAATTAACACCATGGTTTTTGTTTTTTATCCGTATAAAGATTAGGTAGCAACAATTATTCAAATGAATGACTATTACTGAAATTTCTTATAGTCAACATCTGGTGATAACGCTATTTCTAGTGGTTTAAAGATTCTATATTTTTAATACTACCTAGCTAGTGCATACAATTTTTTTTTTGAAGTGCTATAAATTATCATTTGAATAGTTAAAGCAAAATATAATAATTTCTTAGGTATGATATTTCTCATTTTATTGGCTAATTCTAAAATAATTTAAATTATATTTACATCATTTCCTTCTTAATTTAAAGACCAGTAGCTTTTGCAATTTAACGAAGTTTTTTTTTTCCTGTTTTGAAAGGTCACTTTATTCTTTCATACTCTAATAGGGGAATGAAGTGTGCAAAGTAATTATTTATTTCCTTTCCTATAATTTAGAATTTTATTCTCTATAGTTGACATAAATATAATCATAATGAATTATAAATTATTTATTGAATAGCAACATTGTAAAAAGTAAAAACGCTTCTACCATTAATTCTTAATTTTGAGTCTATAATTAATGTAAAAAATTAACTATTCAGTTTTTATATTCTTTTATATAATTTTTCCGGATTTCATACTAATACTAGATATATGGATTTGTCAAATTTTTTTCATTTTTAACTATATACAGAAATGGAGTGTAAACCTTGATATATATGAACCAAAAAAAGTCATTTATTTTGGTTTTTTTATTATAATTTGTATGATTGTATGAATATTTGTTAAACAACTCATTGATAAAGAATGACATTAGTAAAATAAATACAGACTAACAGGTGGCGGTGGGTGAAATTATTAGATATATCATGCATTCCATACCCAACAACACAAGAAAAATAAACGAGAAAGAAAAGAAAGGTAAGTAATAATTAGTTAAAACTTAAAAGCAGTGGGAATTGGTACATACCGTGAAGATGAAGTTGTAACCCCGTTTAAGAACATCCAATAAGAAACGAGTTCTTGTCCACATCATCTTGATAAAATCATTAGACATGTAAAGCTTCTCTCCACCAAAATCAACCCCGTCTGTTTCCAGCCTGAAGCAGTTCAACCGCATGAACCTGCACCTATCATAGGCGGTTTTGTCAACCGCCACAATCAGAAGGTTATCCACCAGAGACCTTGTTCCTTCTCCCAACCAGAAACTTCTTAAGAATATGTTAAGCATTGTGCTTTCGCCGTCAACGTTATCTTCTTCTTGCTCCACATATGCTTTGTTCACTATTGCAATTATAACCGTTTTGTTTTCCGTCGAAGCTTTTGCCAGAGCTGAATCCAGCTCGATATTATCGTGTTGTGCTTTATGGCCATCAATGGCGGTGCTCTATAAATATAGAAAATTATTGAAAATAATAACTAGGACGATAAATTCTGATTTTGATATAATCAAAAGAGTTTTTTTGGAAATTTAAACTATTTTGTCAACAGAATTGAAAATTTCTGTTTTTGACAAAATAAACTCTTCAATTATTTGATAAAATAGACTAATCCTAAACCTATAATTTTTGAAAGTTGATTTTATCTAAATTAGAACCGTCAAAATAGACTAATTCTAAAATAACAGTCAAAATTTCTTTTGTTAAAATTAAAATCTTTCGAAAATAAAAAAGACTATTTATTCAAAAACGAAATTAATTACATTTTTTAAAAAACACTTTGTTTCAAAACGTCATGAACTATATCATTTGAGACTAAATATCTTTTTTTCTAAAATGAAATTAGTCTAATTTATTTCATCTGTCAAACAAATCACATATAATACTCCAAAAGTACTCCATTCATTAGAATTGTTCTTAATCTGCAGCTTTTTTTTGTTTGTCAAAGACATTAAACCTATAAAAAGAATAGATTTTTTCTTTTGCATCTATATTAAAAAAAATCTATTAATTTGATGGAAAATGGCTGAAGAAATAGAGAAGTGCGCATACCTTAGTGCAGAGGGATTGATTGGAAGGTAAAAAGAATTGATTAGGAAAAGTGAAAGAGGAAGAAGACCAACAGTAGAGGAGAAAAAGGGCTGAGAAGAGTAGCGTTGCGACAGCGATGTTGCCAATAATGGTTTGCTTCTTAGAATTCTTATCCATCTTTTGTTGTGAGGAGTGAGAGGATAACTGAATTGGAGTGCACAAACTGGGGAGCAATATCATGTTATGTGCGTTACTCAAGAAGGCTATTTAAAC
>NC_029793.2:9527414-9527755 GCF_000816755.2 Arachis ipaensis | reverse complement strand
CACTGTCAATATAAAATGTTTTATATAGGGTAAAAACTCACATACAATCGACTTCACGTGAAGTTAATAGCTGAGAGTTGTTAGATGAAAATTTAGTTAAATTAGTCAAATCATCTAACAGCTCTCAACTATCAACTTCACGTGAAGTCGACTGTACCTGAGTTTTCACCTTTATATAGTCGTCCAATTATATCCGTCCTTTTAAATATACGTTAATTGGATAAAATTATTTTACACTTATAGTGTATCAAAATTAATTTTTTAATATAAATATTCAATTACAAGTTTTCAAATTATCAATTTTATTATTTTTTAATTTCAAAAATATGTTATTGATGCTG
>NC_029793.2:9526765-9527372 GCF_000816755.2 Arachis ipaensis | reverse complement strand
ATTAGTAAGTCTTTTTATTTAAATTTTCCTTATTTATTTTTATTTATTTAAAATGATAAGATTTGAAAATATAACACTTTTCACCTTCTTCTTATTCTAAATATATCTCTCACGTTTTAACAAGAACTATGAATAAGATTTCTTTCAAAAAAAAAAAATTACTTCTCTTAATTCTTGTAGGTAACAACAATCATTCATTTATAAATGAGAATTTTTTTCAAAAGATCATTCTTAATATTATTTCCAATTGAAATATTAAAATTAAACACTTAGATGGAAGAATTATAGTATTATGTTCTTTATAATTGTTTCTAATAATATTTATGCTCCAATTCCAAATGAGATGCTCCATGTGTGCGATCAAGAGGAGGCATGAAAAGTGCAATCAGAACAACGGATTAAGCTATTAATTATGAATTCTTCGGACTCATATTTTTATTGAAGTTCTTCTGCAACAAAAATAGCTTGAACCATATATGTATGATATAGATGATTTGAGCGTATTCAAACTATTTTTGTCAAATTAGCATAATAAATAAAGATTTGAATATAGCAAAAGTGTTTTGATAAATATTATAAATTATAGTTTAATTATTTTTTATTTTTT